>NC_047082.1:9633418-9933418 GCF_902459465.1 Asterias rubens
GTATGCTTTTGAAACTATGGAACAATGTGTCGTGAAATGGCGCCTTACACCGAGAAAGCTCAAATCGTCACAGTTCCGTTTCTATAAATCTGTATCGATGTAAATGCACATAAATCTGAAGAAGTAGTAGCCATGTTTGAATCTACGTGGACAACAAACGCTGATAAGTTTGAAATTTTGTAAGTACACGAACTCACACATTTCCAACTTCTAATAGAGGATATTATAGGAATGCTATTAAATCAAAACACGATGTATGATAACTGTTTTTCGGACAACTTCGACAGTTCACGAGAAACTCCATTAACATCAAATCAAAGGGCAGATGTTCTTTTAAAAAGAGTTACGTTCCAAAGTACATTTAATGGACTTGGCGAGTAAGTGGGGAGGCGTGCCGGGGTAAACGGGTGCTACGAGGGTCGACTGTGGGCGCTGACAACCGAGTAGACCTACGCCTCAAGCTAAAGTCCTGTTTACGTAGCCTATACTATTATTAGAGAGGACAGTTCACTATTTCCAATAAACTTGTGGTCACACCCATGCGTTTAAAGCCACTGGACACTATTGGTAATTGTCAAAGACTAGTCTTCTCAATTGGTGTATCTCAACATATGCATAAAATAACAAAATTTGACCTCAATCGGTCGTCGAAGTTGCGAGATACTAATGAAAGAAAAAACACCCATGTCGCACCGCACCATGATCACACGAAGTTGTGTGCTTAAAGATGCTTGATTTCCAGACCTCAAATTCTAAATCTGAGGTCTCGAAATCAAACTCGTGGAAAATTACTTCTTTCTCGAAATTTACGTCACTTCAGAGGGAGCTGTTTCTCACAATGTTTTATACTATCAACCTCTCCCCATTACTCGTATTCAAGAAAGGTTTTATGATAATATTTATTTTGAGTAATTACCAATAGTGTCCACTGCCTTCAAGGCAAAGCATACCTTTGGTTGTTTTTAACCGTTCGAATGTATAAATATTAATAAATCTAACCCATGGAAACGGCATTTCAAAGGGTCGTTTTTGAGCTATAACCGAAAATCTGGAGCGCATATTATGTCCACACAGGAAGAATAATCTACAAATAGGAATACACAATCTAAGAATATTAAAACTTTGGGGGCTAAAAAGTGATGTTTTGTTTGCTTTACAGTCGTTCCGTAAGAGCCGGTGTGGTCCCGACGTTTCGAACAGTATACTTATTTGTCTTCAGCATAGACTGTTGTCTCTAAAGACAAACATTTGCATTGTTGCAACACTCATCAAATGAACTGCTTTCATCTTAATTTATCAAAATCCAACTACTCAAATTCCAAAGGGAATGAAGCCAAATCTAACCAGATAACGATGAGAGACGGGTCAAGGATGAAAAGCTTGATTTAATCAAATTTTATCAATCTTTAAAAACAATAAAATGATTAGATACTCGAAGCTTCAGCTGCACAGGTGTGTGACATCGATTGAACCCCAACATAACTTAATCGCAACCCGATACGGGACTGATAAACATGTATTCAAATTAAGTGCGCAATCATTGTGCACCTTTCAAGTGCGCAGATTCGTTTCCTTCATACTCTCTTTAATATATGAAGGACAACTCTTTTTCGAGTGGTCTTCCACTCTTTTAGAGTGAATTTTGATCTTTCACTCTGTCCTGGAGTGAAACCCCTCTAAAAGAGTGAACTAACCACCACTCTTTTTGAAGAGCCGTATGGAGGACAGCTCGAAATGTATAAAGAGTGGTGTTTTTCATTTGTTTACATTTAGAGAGTACGTCAAAGCCATTATCGTAAAAACGCGCAAAAGTTGCATGGTCTTTTCGGAAGAAGGTGGTTAAAAAGTGATTGGGCGACGGGTTTGGATTCGCCATGGGGGTCCATTCACCTTTTTCAAGATGTAGGCCTACCTTAAAAGCGTATATGGTTTTGGTTGTGGTGGTGGCAATGTGTATTTGCATGTTTGAAATTCAAATCTTCTCACAAAAAGTTGGGCACGTTAATCTGACGAAGTGGTGTATTTTTGTTTGGGTGTCTGTGTCATCAATAGTGGAAAAAAAACTTAGAACTAAAACAAAAAAAATACCAACACCCCACCCGATCTATATCCGTAGCCATTCCATTCTAAGATGCCACCTTTGATCTGACGAACGAAGGTAACCAACAATAATAGGGTTGTCACAACAGCCCAAACCAAAAAATATGCTTTTATAAACTATGAGCCGGCATTTCTCAAAGCAAAATGTAACCCTAGTGTCAACGCTGACATCTAGAACCTCTGCAACAAATATGCCGAGCCCGAGGTGGATCAAGGCGAGGGAAAAGTAAAACAAAACTACAGACAAACAGACCTAGGGACAAACAAACCAACGACCACACAGGGACCGTCTCAAGTTATTTTTTTCCAATAACATATGACACAAGCTGTCAAGATTTCACAAATCTTCTCACTGTCTCAATTCAATCAAAACTCAGCTCAATCTCAATCTTAGTTTGGAATAGGCATTCCTTGACAAGAAATAACATAATAATAATATATTATTATTCCGCGGTAGTAGAAAAGAAAGCAAGAAAAGTTCTAAAAACAAGTAGGATTTGAAAATTTGCATGGTGGAAATACGATATAGTAAGGTTTGCGGTAACACCATGTAATGATAATCTCTCAAGGAGTTGGGATAGTTCTGAAAAGAACCGTAGGTTTCAACTCGACGTTTCGATCAGTATGCTCCAATCGTCTTCTGGAGAAAGCATGTTCAAAAGAGCATAATCTATCCATCAATAAGATACACACATGGTGTTACCGCAAACCAAATATACAATAATGTATAAATAAATATAGGAAAATCAACATCAAATAAAACAAAGTATCAAATATCCTGAAAGGAATTCATAACTTGAGGTCAGGAGTATTTTCCTTATTAAATTTGGAATTTCCCCGACGGTGAGAGAGAGAGATCTGTGACGAAATGGGAGACTAAAGATCCGTGGACAGGCCCCCGACCAAGTGCCCTGGTGGAACCAGCGGGGAGGCCGTGCCGGTAGGAAATTCGTTCGTGTCAAGCTCAGGAGCAAGACGACAAAAATTGCCCGGAATTAGGCCTCAAGGAATGCATGAACCCAGATATGATATTATGATTACGTATTCAGAACGGTATATTACACAGATGAATTAATAAACTCTGAACCATCTTATAAGGGTTACATATAAATGATTTTGTTTTTGAACAATTGGAAAAAAAAACTTGTGAAAGGCACTGGACACGTTAGGTAATTGTCAACGACCCATCATATTAATAATATAACAACTTTGTAAAAAAAAACTGCTAAATTATTGGTCGACGAAGTGGCAAGAGAATAATGAAAGGAAAAAAAACCTTGTGGCACAAGTTTGTGTGATGTAAGATGCCCAAGAAAGGTTTCAGGGCCTGAAGTCTTTCCTTGATTCAAATATTTCAGTGAGAAATTACCTCTTTCTCAGAAGTCATACGTTACTTCAGCACATTGTTTTATCCTATCAACAGATCTCCATTGCTCGTTGCAAAGTACGTTGTTTTGCTAACACATATTTTGAGTGTTAAAGACAGTGGACACTATTGGTAATTGTCAAAGACTAGCCTTCACAGTTGGTGTATCTCAACATATTCATAAAATAACAAACCTGTGAAAATTTGAGCTCAATCGGTCTTCGAATTTGTGAGATAATAACGAAAGATAAAAACACCCTTGTCATACGAAGGTGTGTGCTTTCTGATGCTTGATTTCAAGACCTCAAATTCGTGGAAAATTACTTCTTTCTCGAAAACTACTCCAAACTCCACTTCAGAGGGAGCTGTTTCTCACAATGTTTTATACTATCAACCTCTCCCTATACTCGTATTCAAGAACGGTTTTATGATAATATTTTGTTTTAGTAATTACCAATAGTGTCCACTGCCTTTAACAAACGTGTCCATTGGCTTAAAAAAAAGCAAGATACATTATAATTAGCTTGTCATGGTAATATGTATACAATATTTGTGGCCAACTGAACAAACCAACGAAGACATTATATGAGTATATATTGGGTTTCGAGTAACACTATACATAGGTTTGTTGAGCAAGATTTCGAAACTACTCTTCCATAATCGAACCAGAGAGTGGTTATTTATTTTGTGACGAGAAGAACGGAGCACATACCTTAAAGACTTGATCCCAACAGAGTGAACCAACACGCCCCCTTCTCAGACGACGGAGCACCTCAGGGCACCACACGGCAAAGAACGGCAGACCTTGACTTTATAAATCCCGCTGATCCCACACAGCACATGTGTCTTGAAAGAATATAAGCAGATACCGTGAATGACGCCCCAAAACACCCGATGTCCTTGTCGCAGTCAAAGAAGACTAAAATACCAAAAAACGAAGAATGACCGTCCAGAATCTTTATCCTGTCAAGAATGGGGAGAAAATAGTTTAGATGAGCCTTGAACAAAATAATATGGATTATAAGATTTTCATGAGATAATATTAATGTTGACACACTATTGAAAGGCCTATCACATTTAGATATCGATAATGGATGATTGTTCTGATAGGACTCTGGCAATATTGGCCAGACAACAGCCTTCTAAAATAAACAAAGTAGTAAACCTGAAAACTAGAGTTTATCTATACATTGCAACTCAGCAAAAATGTCTCCAGTCAAAACTAAACCGGAGCTGTCTCTGATTTTGATGAAGCAATGTACCGAAAAGGTGGGAGAATCTCGTCTCAAAGCTCCAAACGCAGAGGGACTATCAAGCGCAAATGCCCCCGGTCGAATTCACCAGCAATCACCACCACATCACGGAGGAGAGGGAGAAATACTCCGTGTGTGAAGAAACGAAAAACTGTCGTCGGCGTTGGTCCGAATTTAGGCACAGAGCTATGAAGACACCCGAAGCCAAGCCCAAAATAGACGAAGGTTTGGTTACAGCGTGTGTACGATGAACCATTGTCTAAGGTCATGACAGTAATACCTACCACCAACGAGATGTGGCTCGGAGCGAATCGTTGGACTCAAGATGTTGGCAGGAGTTTCTTAACAGGCAGGGAAATATGGCATTGCTGTACGCTGATGGGCGGGCAAGTGCACGTACCAATAATTTGTCTGCTCTTTTGATGTGTGGAAATGTCACTATCTTGTCCTCCGAGTGATGTCAATTTCGCTCCTTGAGAGTGAAAGTCAATCTGTGTCACTCTTTTTGAGTGAAATTGGAACGAACTTAACTGTAAATCGAGTTGAAAGTTCCCGTCTTTCACTCAAAAAAAGTTATCCCCCATGGGGGACAAAACGGTGTTTTTCACTCTTTTAACTTAAAGGCAGTGGACACTATTGGTAATTACTCAAAATAATTATTAGCATAAAACCTTACTTGGTGACGAGTAATGGGGAGGGGTTGATCGTATAAAACATTGTGAGAAATGGCTCCCTCTGAAGTGACGTAGTTTTCGAGAAAGAACTAATTTTCTACGAATTTGATTTCGAGACCACAGGTTTAGAATTTGAGGTATCGAAATCAAGCATCTAAAAGCACACAACTTCGTGTGATAAGGGTGTTTTTTCTTTCATTATTATCTTGCAACTTCGACGACCGATTGAGCTCAAATTTTCACAGGTTTGTTATTGTATTCATATGTTGAGACACACCAAGTGAGAAGACTGGTCTTAGACAACTACCAATAGTGTCTTTAACACAAATCTTATTTGAGAACCTTTGTTAATTTTTGTAGAATGTCTTTTGCTGAAGATGTGTTTCATCCAAAATACTCTGCAACGTTTAATTTTCTTAAACAGAAAATATATAATAATTCACATTGATTGGAAAAGTTACAATTGCAGTGATTGATTGGGTCACCTGTTCGTCATTTTGACATTTCATTCTGTATCCTTGACTTGTGGAGACAGAAAGTTCAATGTTGAAGATCCTGCTTGTGAGTACAGACATCAACAATTGACATATGGCATTTCAAAACACTTCCCCGTCATTTAAGAACGATGTCTTGGTATATTGGTCCGTCGACCATGAAAATAAAGCTCAATATACGGAACTAGACGTTTAGACGAGTCGTTGAAATGTATATCGTGGTTTTAGTGTGACGGTGTTTACGCTAGCTCGATACAAAGAGCAGGATTGCGACAAACTTAACAGCTTGTCTACGCGTCTATAACGTCACCCGCAAGTCTGGGTTGTAGAGAGGCGCGACACATTTTTGGGGGAAATGTTTGTAAATATTTTCTCAAATCAGCTAGAATTCAGAGTCGATGTCTAGAAACAACCTTGAGAAGGCCTCATTTGAATTGTCAGGACCATTTTATTTCTGCCATTTGTGTCGAGTTCCCCAAAAATAATAACAATCAAACAGGTTTTAGATAACAGGCAAATTAAATCCAAAAAGTACAAGTAAACAAAATAATAAATCTCCTGACAACATATGAAGCCTGAAAGCCTGCAGACGCTTATGAGTTATCAATGGGAGACTTTGGGGACACTTAGTGGCAGCAGACTTACCAGGTAAAATCCACTGTTCTCTGTCATGTGCGCACGCTCAGAGCTACGTAAACAATGGAAATTTACCTGCTAAGTCTGCTGCCACCTAGCGTCCAAAAGTCTCCCATTCAATGACGTACATGACGTAACACCAGGTTCGGCGCCATCTTGGACTGTTATCCGTGCCATCTTCGGGCGGCATGTCCTGCCAGGGTGTATTTCACAAAAGTTAGAACTAGTCTTATCTCGAGTTAGGACGAGTTACTCGTCTTAACTTAGGACTAGCCATACGTTTTTAATATCTCCTATGACTAGTACTTTGTCAAATCGACACCAGTGTCTTTAAACCAAAATCTCATCGAAGTAAATACTTCGTTATATATTTAAAATAATATGCACCAGCTTTAACAGTTCTATAGCAGATTGACAAAGTTTTGAGTAAAACTGCAATGAATAGCATTTTTTCCGACTGGGCCAGCCACCACTCACCTCCCAAGAACTGGACCGACTCCCAGGCGAGGGACTCACCGGTCCTCGTACGGTGTCAGGTTGGAGATAGGGACAAGCATGTCACAAACTAGCGGGTTCCGTTACATCCAAATCAAAACACAATCAAGCCGTTTCGCCAGGTGTCAAAACCAAAGCCTGCGGTCTAGCTGAAACCTTCCCTACTCCCAATACCTGCGCTCTGTTTATACCCAACGTGAAACCCTACGACTATTCCATGCTGTGATAAGATGGCAGTTGCTGTAGACTTGTGGACAAGTCGTTAAATCGGCCCCATGCGGTAAGATAGTCGAGTTGTAGCGGTGCTCTCGCGAGATCACTGCTCTCGCGCGGACCGCTGGCTGCCCGATGGTAGAAATCGGGGAGCCAGCAGTTCCGCTATCACTACAACTCGACTATCCTACCGCGTGCAGCCGATTTAACGACTTGTCCACAAGTCTAAAGCAGTGACGAGGTGACGTATACAGGTCATGACCCCGTTATGAATACTCATTATGAATATTCCGGAAAAAAAACCACGTGAAACTACTTCTATTTCACACTTGAAATCATCTTTGTAAACTTGAACCAATCAGGATTTCAGAAAGAGCCTGAAGATTGTGACTAGCTGTGAATTTCTCTGCGACGATTCTTCTACATTGAATTTACTTTGACAGAAATAGTCAGGCGGCAGAACCCAAGCCACATAATAACACCACAACAGAACATTAGAAGCTACGCCCAGGCCTTAACTTTTATATAGCTGCTTAAAAGCCATTGGACACTTTCGGAACAGAAACAAAATTAAAAGTTCACAGATCTACAAATAACATACAGGGTTTACAGAAGGTAATGGTGAAAGACTTCTCTTGGAATAATATTCCATTAAATGCTTTACTTTTTGAGAAAACAATATCAGACCCGATATCGAGAATTACGGATTTATTTTAAACACATGTCATGACATGGCGAAACGTGCGGAAACAAGGGTGGGTTTTCCCGTTATTTTATCCCGACTCGGATGACCGATTGAGCCTAAATTTTCACAGGTTCGTTATTTCATATATAAGTTGTGATACACGAAGTGTGGGCCTTGGACAATACTGTTTACCGAAAGTTTCCAACGGCTTTAAGCAAAAGTACAAGCTAAGCACAACGAAATTGTGCTAAACAGAGTATAAGGCTACCAGCCATACATATACCATGCATGCACCATTTCTGACTGGTATCCTGCTAAATTTCTGCTTAGCAGGAATGTGTTCAGCAAAACTGTCTGCTTCAGCAGCTCTATGAACTAGGCACAGGTGCGTATACAAAGACAAACAAAAAACAATTGAGCGATTCCCGGGATTAATAATTATAATTGTGGCTTCTTAAAAAGTGCACATGTCCGTCACCGAGTGACGCTCCTGGCGCTGTAACATACAGTATTTCCTGCCAGATGTGAGACTATGTTTGAATTATGAGACCTTAGCACCATGTAATGCTTTACAAGATGCTGTGGCGCAATTTTCTGCCGATCTGACCAGGAACACCGGGGCGAACCCCTTCTCTTTCCGATAAGTGCATTGGGTTCTTTTACATGCGTTACATAACACATGGGACCAACGGCTTAACGTCCCATCCGAAGGACGAAGCAATGGTTAAGTGTCTTGCTTAAGGACACAAGTGTCACGGCTGGGGATTCGAACCCACACTCTGCTGATCAGAAACACCAGAGTTTAAATTCGGTGCTCTTAACCGCTCGGCCACGACACTTCGATTGAGATCGAAGGACTAGCATGTCGAGTCTAGTTTGAGGCACCGCCACCCTCTCTCCATGTCTGTCAGTCAATGAGCTTGCATGTCGAGAAACAACTAACCCCGGCAAATCTTTCAACAGATTACGAGATATTGAAGAAGCATTTTGTTGATCGGACAGCTTAAAATACTTGCCAATCAACTATCAGTGCTTGTGGTATTTTATTTAATCAGTGCACCGCTTTAAACTACTGTTTATTTAACTGCCTCTGTAAGCATTGTACATCACTCACTAGTACGTACTTGGGAAAAGTAAACTTATTTTCATCCTCAAGTGTTCACTAAACACATCAATCAACCAGCCTCTGAAATTTCCATCATCTAAAAGTTGATCCCGATTTGGTGAAACCTGGGAAAACGATTGTGATTTGTTTTTCGAGGTGAAGGGATAATAATCAATGGTTAGTTCCATTGCGGCAATCGATATAAACAACATGTGGGTTCGAATCCTGGTCTTGATACCTGTCTCCTTAAAGGCACTTGACACATTTGATATTTGTCAAAGACCAGTCTTCTCACTTGGTGTATCAATTGGTCGCCAACGTTGCGAAAGAATAATGCAAGAAAAAACACCCTGTCGCACAAGTTTTGTGCTTTCAAGTGCTTGAATTCGAGACCTCAGCTGAGGTCTCCTCAAAAACTACAATACTTCAGATGGGGCCGTTACTCACAATGTTTTATTTCCGTTGAATTTATTTATGTTAACAGTTATTTTGAGTAATTACCCATTAAAAGCGCTATGAAACGACCTTATGAAAAGAGAGAAACCAAAACTTAGCTACAACTTGCAACTAGATACGAGCTGGATTTTAATATTGAAACCTTCTCAGTAAAATGAAACAAAAAACAAAACAAGTGTGGATATACATACCACTGTCCAAATACACTGTTCGTTATTCCACATAAAAAAAATTCAGAATGAGTAAAGTTCCAAGACGTTGGTAAAGAAAAGAAGTCCCTGTATCTGACAGTGAAGTTTGATGTTCATCACCTACCAGCTCGTCACAAAATCTACCGAATGAAGACCAGGTGCTCTGTTGATATATCTTACTTTATATCAGCAGACAAGGGAGTCACCTCGATGGTACACATCGATGAGGTAGCGTGGATTATTAGATGGATACCAGTGTTACTTGGGGAGTACGCTTGTTTGTGATTATTATTCATCCATCGAGAATGACGTATTGACACTCCCCCACAGTGTACGCGTTATTCGTTGGGGGTATCGATACTGGTGAAGTTTGTTGAAGTGATGGGTCGTGATAGAATTCCAAGAGGCTAGCAATGCATGGGTGTGGTTGCAACAAGTTCTTTAAATTCTGGCTAGCTGTTTCAGATTCTCACCCCAAGTGCCCGCGCCCACACACAATGATTGGTATATTTTTCTTTAAGTGGCATTTGAAAGAACTAAGTGTACATTATACAGTGCAGTACGATAAAGCGTTTGAAAGGGGCAATATTCTAATATTTTCAGGTGTCCGAGACACCTGAACATCTGACGTCATACTTCGAGGCTCGTGAGTTACGCCCGTGAGTTTTGCCCTTGAGCCTACGTCAAGATCATGACGGTCACGTGGTACGGATGTACCGTTGATCTCGCATTCAATTCGCAGTCAAATTCTACGTCCCTTTTAGAACCAAACATTCATTATGGGTGTGTTCGTTTAGCTTCCCTGGGTCGACCGCGGTGTGTGGCGGCTTTTTTTTCCAGGACGAACGTGGGTTATTATCTGCACACGTTTGTCCTGGAAAAAAAGTGCCACACACCGGGGTCGACCCGGGGAAGGTATAAACGAACGCACCCAGTATGGATGTACATGTACTATAATACATGTACGTTGTATCCAATAATATTGCTGGTTCTGTAAGACCAACACCTGTGATTATAAACCCATGTGGATAAGGGCAGGGGACCAGACTAGTGTTCGAGGGGGTTGTAGAAGATTGATTCTGACGTGTTATCATCCTTCTGTGGGTGCGTTCGTTTAGCTTCCCTGGGTCGACCCCGGTGTGTGGCGGTTTTTTTCCCATGACGAGTGTGTGCAGATAATTACCCACGTTCGTCCTGGAAAAAAAACCGCCACACACCGGGGTCGACCCAGGGGAGCTAAACGAACGCACACAATAATGCTAGGAATTGATGGGTGGGGTTGGAACATTCAGAGACCCAGCCCATTTTTTAACCAACGGTACGCATGCGTGTCACTTTAGATTTTGCGTGAAGAAGCTACGAG
Source organism: Asterias rubens (assembly GCF_902459465.1). Lineage (NCBI taxonomy): Eukaryota > Metazoa > Echinodermata > Asteroidea > Forcipulatida > Asteriidae > Asterias > Asterias rubens. The sequence goes on from NC_047082.1 coordinate 9,644,450, forward strand.
GAGACAAAACTGTGACATTTTCGGTACCTTACAGAGACCAAGGACAAATCAAAAAGGAGCATTAAAGGGGGAATTTTAAAGACTGGGGTGCTCCAAAATGACATTTGTGTACAAATCCTATGGGATAGGTTAACTTTAGGGACAAAGGAAATAACAAAAGAATGCCCCGCAAAGATACATTGGGAATTGGTGCGTGGCGATGTGGGTGTGAGCTTACGTGAGTTTCCTTGTGGGGTATTGGAACTATGAACCCCCAAGGGAATTCATTGTTCAACCAACCTGGACCCTACAGGGGAATTCTATAGAAAAGGGAATAGACGACAGTAGCAGGGCCCCGAAAAACGATCGAAGTGCTGAAAAATGGTTTTTTTCAAAGGAATGTCCACACAGTGACTGCAAAACTGAGCTGCGTGCGTGTGTGAACAACTGTGCAGAATACCCGAGCGTGAATCATGGCCACTAAAAAAACAAGTTATGTAACTCGGGCAATCTTTGTAATTTTAAACACACTTCAATTCCGTCGTTTTTCCTTTTAATGATTAACACTGAATCTTTACTAGTGAAGGTATAAAGACACGACTAAGCATTACAACAGGGAAATGCAGTTTTCCAAACGATATAACCACCATGTTTTGCAATATTATAGTTATATTACGTCAATGATTGTGTTGCTAGCAGTAAAAGAAGAGAATAACAACTACATGACTTAAACTGTACCCAGGGGTGAAACAAATGGAACGTATCCCTTCTTGAAACTGCTATAATTAACAAAAGGAACAATCTGGGGGACTCTGACGAATATGGCACAAATAGGCCTATTATGCGAGTACGTGTGGTTTATCGTGCACTGGTTTACTACAGCTCTTCCCAGGTGCACATTCTCCGTACATTATAGCATAAGACAAGTCCTCTCAGTTCAGATTAGTTCAGTTTTCAGCATGGTGTCGGGGGCTGTTTGCTATACAGTCCCAGTCTAGGTTACAGACTCTCACTGTGAAGAGGTCAGCCAGAGGTCATACAATTGTCATGGCTGCGTGGGCGCCGATTCAAAACGCATTAACGAAAACTAAAGGGATATGGATTAACATTATTGTAGTCGTCATAAAACTTGTATTTATAATTATTGTTTGGTTCTTTCTTCTGACTCATATTATTTGAGTTATTTATGACATGTAGGGCGTGTGAGATATGGTGACGTCACAGCAAGTAGTGTCAGAATGACGCATGAGTTTCAAATAACTTCTCAACATGTGCAATTCGATATCAGCAGTCACTAAGACTCGATTAGCCAAATATGGACTTCATACTGCGAATAATATTGAGTAATTGTTCTCGTTTGGTGGACGTTGTCGGCGCCCTTCGATAAGGTATATGCTCGTAAATACAATAGACTTTTTATCGTTGTACAATCATGTTCTTTAAAGTGTCCTTCTATTGGAACCAGTGTAACCAAATCGAGGTTTGGTAGTAAAAACTACCCACCGCATTTTGAAACTGGTCAATATGAAACTGTTTTCATTATTTCACGAGAGGGCCGGGAAACTTGACAATAACACGGTGGTATGGTAGACTCCCGTCAGAAATTCTCGTCCCGCACTATTTATACATCTGAATGTATCACATTCATACAAGCTAACGACATTTCAGTGACGGACTTTGAAACATTGTTGTCAATCGTTTGTCTGTTATGGCAGACTTTATATTTTAAAAAGTCCCAGCGACAACGAAAAAATAATTCGTTTATACACAATAAAGTCCAGTGTATGACAATAAGAAGCATGTGACAACATTTTGCATCAATACGAGTCCAATCTCATCAACAAAACATTCCTAACTGGTAAATATTTAGAGCAGAGATTTATAAACGATCTAATAACACGGTTTGACATGTGACGTAAACTTTGTTTAGAGGTTTGAAAGTGAACATAATTGTTTAACCTCAAACTCGGTATACATACTGAACTGCATTTCCTTTTAAAAATTGTTCAGTATAAAAGTATTTTAAGGCAAACTACAGAAATTGTTTATCATTTATGAATCATACTTGATGAATCATACCAACCCATGGTGAATGCTTACCCTGGACAAGGTTACAAAGGTTTCAGCAGTCTGCTTTAACAATGACCAAGCATACCTATGGACCCAATCGCAATGTTGTTTTGTTTTCTCTCAGAAGGGTTTACCAGGTTATCAACAATGGATCCCACACATGAAAACAAAAATACCAGACATTGTCAAAATCCATTTTTTTTTTAAAAAGGAAGTAAACTAGTGAGAGACTTAAAAGGTATGTTGGAGTTTGACGATTGTTAGATAAGGACTCGTTTGTGTTTAACACAAATAATTCGGTCTAAGGGGGTATGCACTTATGAAAGTACGTCAGAGGGTCGTTGGGGTCGTTTAAAGGTAACCTAAATGACTTTCTGAACTGGTAAGTAGGTCGCCAACTATGGGGATTACCCTCCCCCCTCCCCACCCCTTATACGCGCATGGACGAATGATTTTCGTAGGCATGACTTCATTTTTATAAACATCCTTACATTTTCTTTTTAAGTTGAAAAAAAAAATTCCCGTTGTGTTTGATGAATAGCATGTGGTTGGTAAAATATTTGCATGGGATACGGGTAGTAAAATATTAAATTTGACAAGTGTCGCACAATTTATCACATTTGATTTCTTTAACCTGTCCCAAAAGAAATTGTAATTGTTTGTGAGATATGTATAGACTAAATATATCAAGTGACATTATGACAAAGATCCACTCAACGGTAATCTATCTATCGTTCCATTCATCAATGAAAAATTGCATCATTTAAATAAATAAAATTAAAAAAACATCATCAACAACAACAGCAGCAGCAGCAGAATCAGTAGCAAGAAAGACTTTTTTGTGACGCGGTCTAAGAACTAAGTCACGTACTATGTCACGTAATGTTACATAATTGTGTAACGAGACAAGTTAACATTTCATGAGCCAAGGTAACTATATTGTGTTAAGCTAAAGTTAAAATTTTGACTCCACAAAACGACCGACAGGGTTTCTTCGCGGCGTAAGGGGAAACCGTGCAATTTCGAGGCATGTTTGTGTGGATCATTATATTCTACTTTTAAATTATCTATCTAACCATTTGCTTTTAATGACAAACGCCTTTTCAAAGACCAACTCGTCCGATCCAAGGCAACGTGTAATTATGAGATGCAATTAGGACTCCCTCTTAAAATAAATGCCAAGACGCTGTTGTCACAAGTCTGGTCATAGTCTCTATTTACTCCTCCATAAAGATGTCAGGCTTCCGAGCCGAGGATGATGAACAATAAAGCCCGGGCAAAACACAGCAGTCGACCATCACCAAGGGCCACCCACTTTTGAGAAATGCAAACAACATTCAATAACATTCTCTTACGAAATGTTAATTGGCAATTTAGAAGTGAGCGGAGACGATCGAACACATGAGGTTTGTTATCGTATGTTGCTATATAAACATCTCCATCAGTTACTTATATACACTAGCCCGATAAGAAAGGCACTGAACACCTTAGGTTTTGTCAAAGACAGTATTCTTACTCTGTGAATCCCAACAAACGCATAAAATTTGACTCAATAATTGATCATCGAAAATGCAAGAGAATGATGAAGGGAAAAAAAACCTTGTTGCACAATTTGTGTGCTTTCAGAAGCCAAATAAAAAGGCTTCATGCCTGAAGTCTTTAAATATTGGAGTGAGAAATTACCCCTTTTCTCTAATTGGTTAATTGGTAGCGAGCAAATGAGAGCTGTTGTTGACAGTATAAAACATTGTGTGAGAAACGGCACCCTCTGAAGTAAAGTAGTTTTTGAGAAAGAGGTAATGTCTCACTCAAATATTAAAAGGCTCCAGAAGACTGAAGTCTTTTTTAGGCATCTGAAAGCAAACAATTTGTGCAACAAGTGTGTTTTTTCTTTCATAACTCTTTTGAAAATTCGATGACCAATTAGTCAAAATCTTTACAGATTGTTTATTTAATGCACATGGTTGGGAAACTTGACCCAATTTCATAGAGCTGCTTATTAAGCACAAAATTTTGCTTAAGCAACAAAATCCTTGTTCATTAAAATCAGATTACCAGCCAAGACTCCACTCAATTGTTATGCTAAGTAAACAACAGCTATAAAATACCAGTCACAAGCATTGTATATGGCATGACATTTTGGCCGGTAACATGTGTAAAATAAGCGAGCTATTTTCGTGCTTAAGCAACTTTTTTGCTTAAGCAGCTCAATGAAATTTGCCCCAGGTCTTTGACAATTTACCATAGGTGCCTCTAATCCCGTTTATTGTACTAAAGGGGGGAATGTGTTGGTATTTACAGTCAATCTGGGTGTCTCTTTTGAGAAAGGAAATCAACATGACATATTCCCGTCCTTCGTCAATGACATGTTTATAAGTGACATGCTTGCCTGTCACTCTGTCAAGCATTTTCAGCCTAGTCAACCATGATGCTTTGTTGTTCCATGCTTCAGCAGACTTGTGATCGAAGGAAAGAAAATCACCACCCAATACATGATGAAAGTCAAATACTTAAGACCCCCGAGCAGCTAACACCATTTTTAAAACAAGATGTTTACACAAACCAGCTTTTGAAACCCGTGAAGCGCTTCGTCTACATTACCTTTAGCGTGTTTTGAACAGTCTGTCTCCTCGGTGACGAGGTTTGGGGTTGAGGCAGATGAGGTTATGTTTGTGGGACCCCGCAGTTATTTTGACAAGTCTTGAGCAAGATACCAGACACAAATTTTACATAAGACATACAACGGCCCTTTTTGAAACCACGGCTTCGGCTTTGGACTCGGCTTCAGGCTCCCTCGTCTGAAGTCCCGAGTGCTTTATAGGCAAATGTACGCGCAGTTGTTAAATCAACCGTGGAGCCAAGCTAGTCTGAGCCGAATCCAAAGCCGAAGCCGTGGGGATAAGAACTGATACCTTTTACATTACACTTTACTCCGAAGTGAAATGTTACTCAAAATGTTTTATACTATCGCAATCTGCTGTATGCGTAAGCTTCTGACCAAAGTTTTAGTACCGTTCACTTTAAGAGCTTATCGGGCGTCTAAAATCTTGAAAATGGAGTGAAAATCAACTTCTCCTTGAAATAGGTCTGAGCTTGGATAGAGATAATTCTCTGAAATCGTAGTGAAATTCATGGAGGAATGGTCTGGGAGAATCTTTGTTAAAGCATTGACAAAGAGAAATAGCTCCTTGAATTTCAACCTAATCCTGCACTTAACTGAGATTTCACGGTGGTTTTCACTGTCTTTAACACCCATAAGAGGCGTATCAAGGCGCTTAGTATCTTGGCCTGCTGCAAGGTATGTGGAGCTACGGAAGATATGAGACCTATTCCTTTACAGTGTTAACAAGGTGCTGTGGCATACTATAATGCAGCCAATAAAACCAGGAAAACCGGGGCGATCCCCTTCTCCTTTCGATAGGTGCACTAGGTAATTTTACTTGCTTTACACAACACACGGGACCAACGGCTATACGTCCCATCCGAAGGACGCAGCAAAGAGGAAGTTTGATTAAGTGTATTGCATAAGGACACTGTCACGACTGGGACTCCAACCCAGAAACAACAAAGCTTAGGTCACGACTCACCAATGAGACCTCAGTTGCTATACACTTTCTGGACGAGTGCGAATGCTGGGTTTGGAGGAGGGGGGCGTGGTGCATCGTGGCTGGGAGTGTGTTGTGTCGGAAACATTTAATCATATCGCCTTACAGACTGTGACAATGAACGCAAAGATCAACCTTGATTGTTTTGCTATTGGAGAAATTAATAGAGTTGACACTGTTTACCATGCTTATCCTAATGTGTGCACTTTTGCACTGGATACTACTACAAAAAAAATTAAATTAGCATAACAACTTATTTGGTAACGATCAAAGAAGAACTATAGGAAACCTAAAATAATATACTGACTTCGGAAACAGCTATTGCTTGCGGCTACTGGCTACGACTATTGACTACAGCGACAGTGTTGAAGGAAAGGCATTTTTCGCGATCCCCGGCATGCCACAGCCAATCATCCCGAAGCCGACATACACACGGCATAAATATAAACAGTATACTCGTGACGCTAACGATCTGTTTTGAAAGTCAGTTTCGGGTAGACCTCCAATTGTGAAATCTTCTAGACTCCTATAATAAAACTGGTTGACAATAACACCAAATCAATAATGAGGGCTGGGAGCTGGGCGGCATTCAATGAAGTTGGAGTTGGAGACTCATGGAACCACGGTATGCGCTCATTATGGGGGGGTTTACATAACCAAAGTGCTATGCAAACATTTATCGGATGTACATCGGGAACGACATGGCTGCAACAAACTGTGCAGGATAATTTCACAGAAATTGTTCAAGTTGTTTTCATTGAAGGTTTTTATGTTTGCCGATAGTTACTGCGGTGTTGAATCATACGAAATTAAAGACATCCAGGAAGAAACTTTTGTAGGTTTTTTTTTTTTTGGGGGGGGGAGGCTATCACTTATAGGCCTACTGCCAACAAGAAACTTTTAAAGTATGTTATTTATGTTGTCATTTTTATGGAAAAGTTTCCGTATGGCGCCACCACTTTTTCATTCGAAATAAAATAATATAGTATCTAATTTACCTGATTGATATATCCCTTTTTGTAAAAATGAGTGAAAAAGTGGTGGCGCCATACGGAAAGTTATCCAACGGCGAGTTCAATTTCAGTGACAATACTCCAAATGTGCCTAAAAATTAACATAAATTTTTAAAAGTGTATACACGACAAAAATATTCATAACGTGCCTTTCAGTTGCTAATATAAATAAATATTAGTTACGAAGCTGTTAAAAACACTTACCTTCAGTCCTCCCAATCGTTAAGAGATAAGAAAAGATGTCTCTTTGTTGAATCAAACTTTCTTGTTGTCTCTTTGTTTAATAAAACAAAAATGTTTGCAGATGGACGTGAACTTCAGCGATGAGAGCTCTTCTCTAAACCACACAACCCTCGTGCCCAAGTTCCAATCTAAAGGTATTGATATCAAACACAAGCTCCTTGCATTTTCCTCAAAACGAACCCTGCAATTATTCTCCTTTCAGTTCACAGATTAAAAAACCGGTTAAAAATTTAAACACAATTCCTTATGGTTGAGTGTTCAGCCATGTAGTCAAAATCCAACAAGCTCCAGCTATAGGGATACCTCACTGAAGACCGTCTTGAGATGGACTGTGTTAACTCCCGGCTGCAAGCCAAGTCCCCACCTCTTCCCGGGGGCCTTTCATGTACGACGTCCTCAATCTACAAACCCCTTGTGACATGCAAAAGCAGCGGCGCTGCAAAGCAGCATACACTGCATTCAGCACTATCCAACCCTATGCGAGCCAGCCACGCACCACTGATTTCCACTCAAAACATGAATGTTTTATAGCATACCACCCACCAAAGACCAGTTGACTTTCTTATCGCCCAGGTTCACAATATTACTTTGTTATGTGTGTTTTGGTCCGCCATACCGGGGGATTTTGGACTCTCTGTTATTTAGCTACATGCCACAGCTACATGCCACATGCCGAACGCCATTATGCCCTTAGTGTTAAAAATAACCAGAAGTTGATTTAGAAATACCAATGCAGCATGTTCAGTTTCAAAAAATACTGGGAAAAGATAATTATGTTCTTCAGATAACAAAGCGTGCGTTCTAAATAATGAACTCCACTTCGCGCACCAGTCAAGTAGAAACCTGAAAGCATAAAGTAATCGTTGGTATACGTCGTGATTTTCTTAGTAGGCCTACTCCTCAAGTTGTTTAATTAAAACACGTTCATGTGTCCTTTTAAAGAAATGAATACTTCATGCGCAATAATACATTGTGCTCCACCAAAAAGCGGGAATGATGGTAGGCCCCCTACTAATTTTTTTATTTTTTTTTTTCCATTATTCACAAAACCCTGCCACTAATCATGCCTTATTATACACGTCAAATGAGGGCGCCTGGCAAACATATTTTTATGAGTCTGATCGCCATTTCTCAAGTCAGTCTGATTTTGGTTTTTGATCCCAAATTGGGCCCTAAATATACCCCCAACCTTCATAATAAACACCAACTATTGATTTATAAGCTATACCTTCGGGTCTAAATTCCACTTGAGTAAGGGGCGGTGTGTTACGAAAACAGAGGGTACGGAACTGCAAGCGTAAGAAAGTATGGCTCAACTTTTTACACTTCTTATTGTATGTCTTGACGATTTCGAATCTCAACTTAGCCCTGTCATCATCCTCTTATGCACCCTTTTCTCATAGCCACCGCCACTTATAAAGGAGGATGTTGGGCAAAAGCGCACTGGCTATGAGAATAGGGTGTCTTATGTGACAATATTATGCAATACCTCAATAGGTCTAAATCCACCAAACATTCGCCCAGACAGAAGACAGACACTGCAGTGGCCCCGAAAACAAACAAAAATCTAACTGGATCCTAGAAAGAATACACTCCGCATTACACATGATGGTCTATAAGTAATATGATGACATCATTCACGCTAAACAACAGAACTTCCCCTGTTTTGTTGTGTAATTGTTTTCATGATCTTTGTTTGTGGGCCAAGGAGTTGAAAATCCCCTCTGACTTTATCGATCGAGGTCTCCGGTTTCTTTTGGCTTCCACCACCCCCGTCAAAACGCTGAGGTCACCGCTCGTCTGAGGCGGACAAAACACGCTGAAATTGATCGACTACTATAAGGACCTTGCTCTTTCACTGGGTGATGCTATTACAAAAAATGATAATGTTCGGTATAGTATTAACTGATAGGCAGTCTTCATCTTTAACATTCGCACCTTTGCATTTTTACGGTCTGTATATGTTTGGGACTGAAAATGAATGACAAAAAATGACTTTGGTACGAACTTTGCAGCATTATTTGGGATTTTGGTGTTTTTTTGTGTGTAACGCATTTTGAGAAAGCTTTCACTTCGAAGTAGGCCTAAGTGTGGTTATGAAAAAATATATCAATTGTTATCCCCAATCTTATGAGAGATAATGAGAAGCGTAGATTATTCAACTCGTATGACTCCTCCTGTTTGACAACTATGTAAAATTGTGCCCTTTGCATGGAATCTGTTACACGTTTGTGGTTCTGACATGCACTGCATGACTCCAGGACACTTTTGACAGCAAGGCCTGCTCACTGACAAAGTCCAGATTTGCGATGTTTTTTTCGTGCGATATTTTCCTCTATTATTTTTTCCTCCTGTGAATTTTCCCACCTGTATCAAACTCAATGCCCCCGTCAATATTCCTTGAGGGTAACTGAGTAAGTAACGAGCATGTGGTGATTGCATAAATAAAACGCAATAACAAATTGCAAAAAGTGTGTACTAGTAAATTTAACGAAAACAGTATGTAATCCCGTTGCCATAAACTAATCATTGCATTCATTGACAATATTGAGCAGTTTTGTGTTTGTAATTATATCTTTTTAGCCGTCAGCCTTTGGAAGTTCAAGTTCAGACCAGCTTCCTACTTGGTCTGATATAAGACTAAAAGACACTGTACACTATTGGTATTGTGTCAAAGACTAGTCTTCTCAGTTGGTGTATCTCAACATGCATATTAAATAACAAACATGTGAACATTTGAGCTCAATCGGTCGGAAAGAAAAAACACCCTTGTCGCACCATGGTCACATGAAGTGGTGTGCTTTCAGGTGCTTGATTTCGAGACCTCAAATTCTAAATCTGAGGTCTCGAAATCAAGTTCGTGGAAAATTACTTCATTCTCGAAAACTATCACTTCAGAGGGAGCTGTTTCTCACAATGTTTTATACTATCAACCTCTCCCCATTACTCGTAATCAAGAAAGGTTTTATGATAATAATTATATTATAGTAATTACCAATAGTGTCCACTGCCTTTAAAGATTCGGTCACACCATATTCTTTTAAGAAATCTATACCTTTCAGACAGGAACAGCCTATAAACAACAGGCTTGAAACCAACAATGACCACATACTCCATCCAAGCTACATTATTCAACTCTTTTTAGAAAATATTTTAACCGAAAGTAAGTCGACTTACACATAGCTAGCCCTAAACCAAAGCCATTTGCACCCGGAGCCCGGTCTATTTGTGGAATAATAAAAGACCATCTAAAGCACTTTTGACAACAACAATAAGGGCACCCCACGAATTTTCATATCCTATTTTTTTGGTCACGTTCCATCTTATTTGTATTTTTATGCCTCGGGCAACTGTAACCACAAGGTTGACTTTTCTTCAGTTTTTCCCCCAGCTTGATTTCATTATTAGAGTGTAAGGGGTTTTTGACAGCTCAGAGTGGAAAATAAACCATGATCTACACACAATGGAAGTAGGGTTGAGTTCCAGAGCCAATAAACATGGAACAACATCATCTGCTCTAGAATTGCAAAGGTCGTGGGCTCGAATCCCACCCTAGTAACATGCCTGTGATTTCGGACATAAAAACAGGATTACCAACCGAATTTCCTTTTTGTTGCATTTCCTAGTTACTGGTATTCAGCTGTTGTATGCTCATCTTGAAAATCACATAGACATTTGGTTGGGAAATCCTGTTTTTATCAAGGCAAACATTTCATGCTAAGCAAATTTTTGTGCTTAGCAGCTCTATGAAATTGGGCCCAGGTGTCCCAGTGAACTAGCTATCCCGGAGATTATGTGCCCTAGGATTAAAGGCCTCACTGAGAAAATTATTGCTCTAGAAATTTACAATTAATTTTATTTCGTGACAGCGTTTTTGTTTTTCTTCTGTGCAGCATACTTCTTCTGCCTATTTCTACTTCATAATAATAATAATAAAATCGACGTCTTACATAGCGCACATAACTACAATACAAGGTACTCAAGGCGCTGAGTATAATTATACAAACTTTCAGAAAGTAGGTTATTGCAGTGATGAATTTTAAGACCAAATTAGTTAGCACCTCATAAGGATTTACGTCAATAGCAAGGGTTTTTAGAATGCACTAATTAATATTATTTCGATGAAAAAATCATCACCACGGATTAGGAGCCGCCCCCGTGACCGCAGCAAAAACACAACTTGATCGACTCGTCAAAAATCGCCGGTGTCAGATGCAATTGTGTCCGCCATGCAAAACTGTCCGATCCGGACACTTTTGCATATGCAATCGTGTCCGGGGCTATGCAAAAACCGTCCGATGGACATGTATGACTGTACATGTATGTGCGCTTGTAAGCTAGCGTGCATGCACAGCCTACGTATACTTTTATTATGCAGAATGAATGTTCACATGATTGCAGCGATAATACACAACGGCCGAACATTTCCCATGTCATTCATGACATGCACTTAGCTTTTTAAAAAAAATGGCGAACGTGTTCCGTCGACCAAGGGCGTTTAATTCACTGCAAAGACAGCTTTGCACGGGGGCGGACACAACTGCATATGCAAATGTGTCCGGGCGGACACAATTGCATTGTGCAGCAGCGTCCGAGCGGACACGATTGCATGCGACACCCCTCCGTCCCCTCTGTGAGACGAGGAGGAATATAATTCAAAAGAGGGCGCTGTGAGATGAACCGAGAAGTAAACTTTTCACGCAGAACTTTACATCAGGGGGGGACTGTAGCATCTGCTCTTCGGGCGGGGGACATCATCAACTCGTCGTCTTAGCAATTATATGAAGACAGTTAATGTAGGTACTATTCTAGCTGATTTAAAAAATAGTGTCATGGAATGGGTATTTTTGAGATGTTCAATAGTCTCACTGCACTGATCTATGAGCATGTACTGACAGGCATGCGCATGCAATAACCGACGACCATCCTATACACGATAGCTGGTTTTTAATTGTTATTTATTGTCAAAAATTACGTAACATCTCGGAATGCCTTTGATAAATTATTTGCTTGAAACATTTACCGTCAAGTGCTGCATCCATTCAAACGCCGTCTTAATTTTGCACAAGAATGTGATGTAATGCTGCTGGAGCGTCCGTTTATTTAGTTGGTGTTTGTTGACACAGTTAACTCAGCAGTTTCATGCTTTGTCATGACGTGTGTGTGGCATCTATCTCTAGCTCTCGGTCGATACCGGAAAGATAAGGGGCCGACCGTTGAGCTGCATACCCAGCTAACCTCCACACTGCATCGTGGCATCTTGGTAAGACTTTTATACCAATGATAATTTACAGTTTACTTAGAATTGTTTGACACTCAAGCCACAGCTGTGTCTCTTTCTCTCTTTCATCGCATCATCATCATTGAATCCTCCCCTTGAATCTCTTGATGATTTGGAATGGTACTTGGTAGGTTTTCCTCCTGAAGCTTCCGCTGGGGAACTTAACAAGGAGGTCAGGAGAGCGTCGTCTAATTCGGTTTTATATTGTTGTCGTTTAGGACAAGATTGTGAATGGAACTACTTTTGAAGATTTGGTGGGATTTATAAGTTTGTACATTATGATTTTTTTATTAAGCAGGAATTCCAACAAGATTGACTGAATCTAATCTCTGTTAGTTAGTGTACAACACAACTCCAGACCAGACTCCAAGATGCCTCCAAAGAAACCTGCTTCACCTGCTGTTAAAAAACCCGCTAGCAAGGCGGCTACCACTAAGTCACCGACCAAGAAACCAACAACTACAGCTACAGCCAGTAAAAAACGTGAGGATGGATAATTTCATCTAATAGATGGAAATTTGCATCAGGAATAAAGAATATTAATTAGTTTTACATACACCAATGTGTGTTAGCACTGTAAACTCGACTAACCCAAGCTCTGTGAAAAAAAATCATAGGTACTCGGGTGGTAAAACCCACGACCTTCGCAATTCTAGAGCAGTTTCATACCAACTAGACCACTGAAATTGCCCGGTAGCTAGAGGCTAGATAATTTCATTAACAATCTTGGGTGAATATTGATGTGGTCGCATTAAAGAAAACAAAATTTAATTATAATGAGAATAAGTAGGAGCTAGATTAATACAAAGGGGAAAAGGGCAAGATTGGGGTGGGGTGGGATGGGGGAGAGATCGTAAAGGAGTAACCTCACAAATTCTATATTTTTCTTTTACTAGCGGGTGCGGCCGTGAAGAAGCCTGTGGCAAAACCTGAAGCGAAGCCTGAGCCAAAACCAGAAGCAGAACCTGTAGCACAAGGAATTACAATCGCGCTTGCTGCCCTGACCCAAGAAGTGCTGGCTAAGACTGCCGCTTATCGGGAAACTAACAGGTAAGAGAATATTCTTACTCAGAGAGTTGGGAATGCGTACATTTTCAGGAATGATGAACTTAAGTCTGGTGCCACCTAGTGTCCCAAGAAGTCTTGTGTTGCTTTATAAGGGTGCCCCAATTCCTTTACCTTTCTCTTCTCTTTCCATCCTTAACTCCCCCCCCCCCTGACTTCCTACTCCCGCTACTTCCCCTGGCTCTCCCTCTCTCTCAACCCCCCTCCCCGTCTGCCCTGCTATGATGTTCTCATTCACACTTGACAACCTCAGGTGTCGTGGCCGAGCGGATAAGAGTGGAAAAGAGCACTTAACTCAAGTTCTGGTGTTTCTGTTCAGCAGAGTGTGGGTTCGAGTCCCGGTCTTGACACTTGTGTCCCTGAGCAAGACACTTAACTATAATTGCTTCTCTCCACCCACGCCTGAGGGGTGTCTCAAAGCGCTTCCGACATTATTACCCTGGTCACTGGGCCTTAAATCATTCCTTAAACCATCTCAGATGGTTCTTGTGATTGATTTAGCTTAGTAGCGCATATTTGTTGCACAGGCTGCGTACTCCCCAACGGGGAGCTGAGATGGTTTATGGGATGATTTAAATTGTCCAGTGACCAGGGGTAATGTTTTAAGCACTTTGAAGCGCCCTCCGGGTTATCAACATTTATTATTATCCTCTAAAATACAATAGTTCATTTGAGTCATTGGCAAAGGCAATCATTAAAACTCCATGTTAAGTTTGTGTTTTCTTATTTCAATCAAACAGGTGGCCGTTTGTCTACGATGTTTCTGGTAATTCAGCCACCTTTCTGCAATATCGGGACTGTAACATGATACAGGCTATGAATCCAGATAGTTTGAGTCCAGAAACCATACGTATGGCCCTACTAGGAGGTTTGAGGTTAGTAAGTGTAGATGTAGACCTTATCTATTTTATGACATATATATCAGTTTTCAGACTGTCAAAATCTTCCTGATACTGCAGAAAGTTCCCTGAAAATTACCCAAAGTTTATGTTCTTATGAACGGATTTGATAATCCGCCAGATTAACAATATTATACACATATTGACTGGCAATGAGGTAACTAGTATACGTCTATTCCCCCGAGGGACTTTGAGTGATTCTGGTCACTCACAGGCCCGAGGGGGAATAGACGTACACTAGTTACCGAATTATGCCAGTCAATATGTGTTTTATAACACAGCTCATTCTTTAATGTGAAATAAGAACAGAAATCTGGAAAAGAAAGGAAGTTTTGTAGTTGCTGTTCACGATTCAAGTCAAGAGAGGGCGCTGTAACCGGGCACTATTTTCAAAGACTAGTGCCCGCTCGGGAACTCGCTCCCGCAAACACGCCAGGCGATCACTAGACTATACTATGTTGTTTTATCCCATGTGACCGTGTTTCAGCCTACCAGAATACAGAACAAGCAAGAGGTGTGTTATAAATTACTATAGTCCATTACCAGTGTAGTACCCTTGTTCCACAGTGTATGAGTTCCAACCATCCTAGCCATACAAGCACTTCATTGGTCGTCGGTGTGTAAAGGTGCGAAGAGAAACAAAAGAAAAAAATTACCCAAAGTTTATATGTTCTGATGAACAGGTTTGATAATCCGCCAGATTCACAATATACGATGCAGCACCCTTGTTCCACACTGTTCAAGTTCCAACCACTAGCCGAACAAGTGCTTATTTGGTTCAGCGTGTGCTAAAGTTCTCAGACTAAGGCTGGGTCCGAAACAGCAGCTTCAGCTACAGCTGTACCTCAGCGCGTCTGCCAGTGTTGAAGATTAACGACACTGGACACTATTGGTAATTGTCAACGACCAGTCTTTTCACTTAGTGTATCTCAACATACCGTAAAATAACAAACCTGTGAAAATTTGAGCTCAACGGGTCGTCAAAGTTGCGAGATAAGAATGAAAGAAAAAACACCCTTGTCACACGAAGTTGTGTGCGTTTAGATGCTTGATTTCCAGACCTAAAATTCTAAATCTGAGGTCTCGAAATCAAATTTGTGGAAAATAACTACATCACTCCAGAGAGAGCCGTTTCTCACAATGTTTTATACTATCAACCTCTCCCCATTACTCGTCACCAAGAAAGGTTTTATCCTAATAATTATTTTGAGTAGTTACCAATAGTGTCCAGTGGCTTTAATACACATCAGAAGACCAAGCTGTTTTGATCGTTTAAACAAATACAGTATTTCCGTTTTCTTTTGTAGGTATGGGAAGCCTGTTGTGGTCAATTTGGGTGACTGTGATTTGTTTGATGCCTGCGTCAAAAAGTTTGATTTGGTACAGAAAGGGCTCATGGGAGATATTCTCTCCAAGGAGATTCTGAAAGAAGAAAAGTAAGTTCTAAACATCCTCCGTCTATTTAGGAATTCTTTTAAGCATGTTCATGGTTTGTGTATTTCTAGTAGGGGTATTCTTCCTGCGTGAACATATTTGCTCAGGAGTTGTTGCAAAATACCTCAAAAACACTCACCTTTTGAAATGAAATTTTCACATGTTAGTTTTACTGTGTACAACTACATTTATGTAGGATTACAAACAACCAAATGGTTCTTAAAACCAAAGGAACCCTCTAGCACTTAATCTTAGATCTTGTCTTTTGTTCCACAAAATTCAAATCTCTTCTCAAAACTTATCTTATGTCGAAGGTTTTCCAGGACTAATTTTGTTGTGTCTGTTTTTTTCCTTTTTATTTGTTTGGTTTTTACTGCGTCTTTAACACCCAGCAAGGTGGATACATGTATGTGCGCATTACAAGTCTTTATTAGTATTATTATTATTATTATTATTATTATTAGGTATAATTTGCCTTTAAAGCCATTGGAACCTTTCGGTGCAGAAAACAAAATAAAAGTTTACAGATTTACAAATAACTTACAGGGTTTACAGAAGGTAGTGGTGAAAGACTTCTCTTGAAATATTATTCCATGAAATGCTTTACTTTTTGAGAGAACAGTAAAACAATATCAAACTCGATATCGAGAATTACCGATTTATTTTAAACACATGTCATGACACAGCAAAACGTGCGGATACAAGGGTGGGTTTTCCCGTTATTTGTTCCCGACTCCGACGACCGATTGAGCCTACATTTTCACAGGTTTGTTATTTTTATATCAGTTGTGATACATGAAGTAAGGGCCTTGGACAATACTGTTTACTGAAAGGGTCCCATGGCTCTAAGATTGAGAATTTTTTTCTGTCCTCAAGGACCAATCCTGTAACTTTGTCATTGATTCTTCATTCCCCAGGTACATTTCCCTCGTTAAGGAATCTGATGGTTCAGAGTATGACGCTATAAGATTCCTCTCAGAAATCGAGAACTTCACGTTTATCCTCCTCTCCAAGATCGGCCCTCCTGAATCTCTGAAGAAACAAGTCTTTTTGGTTGAGATCAGCTGATGAGTTTTCTTTGGGTACAAACCGTCTGGCATTGGTGAAATAAGCAATTTACAAACATTACATTTGAATAATGTCTGATACAATGACTTGCTTATTTACACAAGTTAAATTTGAATTCCTCAGACTTGGAGCCACACGTTACTTTTTTTAACTTAACTTAACTTGACTAAACTTATTGAGAGTTACACTCAATTCAGACAGGCGCTGTAGAATCGCCCCAAACCAAATAGATTAGGAGCAACTCTAGGTCCAGCCAAATAAATTTTGGTTCCAGACAGGCGAACTGAACACAACAATTAAATTAGGTTTGGCTCAGCGTCGTTCAGAACGACTGCAGCAGTCTATTCTTTTGACTTGAAGCGCGTCCAGACGCTCATAACTTTTTCAGACATTGAACTTTTCATGTACTTAATTCAATTATTTGGTTCAGCTTGAACAGCAATGTGTTTTTTTAGTGTGTACGTGCGTGCGTGTGTGTGTGAAGTCTTTTCAATGATTCAAAAGGTAGAAATTTAAAAATTTGTTTAAATGGAATTCATGTAAACATTTGTTGTATCTTATCCGTCCAGTGTAAACAAATGAGAAATATATATGAGAGCTTATATTATTTGTATAAATTGATTGAATAAAATATTAAATATATTTCCCACCTTCAACTTTGGAGCTAACTGGTAGTTTGTCTTTTGTCCTATATTCACAATTCAACAACAAATAAATTCACTTTTTTTCACATCATTTGGGGTTGCAGAAGAGTTGATATTTTTTTTATTATTAAAAACAGATACCTGTAAAAAAATAGTTAAAACAAATTAAAAACACACATTAACAAAAACTGTCAGCACCATTGATTAAAGATAAAGTTTTTACTTTACAATTTTTTTTAAAAATATGTTTCACAATTATAAAACAGGCAATGACAAAAATTGAACGCATTTTACTAGTGCTCGCAATCTGTGATTGTAAAAGTACTGTTGCAATTTTTGCATATTTTTTTAGAACAGCAAGGACCATGAAATTACCCTTTTCCCTATTGGTTGATGATTTTGACCGAGGCCATCTGGCTCCCAGAATAACACAATGACAAACACACTATTTCCTGTATTACAAAGCAATGGAACCAACCTAAATTATCTCAATCTTCATTTTGAATCCAAGGGCATTTTCAAAACCAGGGTCTTGGCTCTGGCTTGATAGCCAAAGCCAGGTTGAATCCTTGCTTTCACAAGAGCCTTTTGATTTGTAGCCAAAGCCTGGTTGAATCCTTGCTTTCGCAAGAGCCTTTTGATTTGTATTGTAGTAAGAACAAAGCGGCTACCAGATGACTCAAAACACCTGTAACCAAGCCCTGTTACTAGCAACTAGGCTGAACCGTTGTTCAAAACCTGTCAAGTTGACCCAGTTCCATTTCTGCAACCTCCGGGTTAGTAGTTTTTTTCCTATTTGCTTTTATAAAAACCATTACTCTACTCTAGAAGGGTCTATAAATTCCGAGCATAACACACCGATAAGATTGGGAAATTGAGGGAGCATTTAGTAATAATTGTACTGAAAATATGAAGTAGTTTTACCCTTATACACCGATGAGTGGCACTGGATGCTCAGTACTTTCCTGAGTTCTTTGAACAAAATCGACAGGCAAATCACTCGGGTGGGATTCGAACCAATTGCTAGAGCAGATGTCTTACCACTAGACCACAGAGATAGTCTGAAAGCTAGAGGTGGGTCCGAATCCCTTATACAGAAAATGCTTATAAATTTATCTTTCCTTGGCAGATTCCATCGAGCCAAAAAGGTTAGCAGCTAGAGTACAGTATATGTACGTCTTAAATGGTTCCATGCATTTTCCTTGTATAGCTAAAAACAAGATTTGCTACACACACAGTGTCTGTGTGCATTATTGTAGTATGGCATTGAGCAAACGCTTAAACAGTTTCAAAAACTCTTAATAAAAACACTCCAGTCTTTAGAAAATGATTAAAACATGATTGCTGTGCACTATAGCCTTCAAAAGTAGTACTTTGTGAATGTAAAATTTATCAATCTTTTTAGAAATGGACTTACAAAAATAGAATGTTTTTGATTTAAAAACTGTTAAGTACTGGTTGGGGAACATGTTAGTAAGAAAAAAACTAATAACACTACATAACTAAGTTAATGGTTAAGATGTATCCCAACATATTTGTAATTTGTCGCTCCTTCAAGAAATCTTAAAGAAGTTGATGGAGAGCTTAAGAAGTAGTGATGACTTATAGAGAAATAATATCATACTTATGAGCAATGGTCTACACCAAGCTGAATTGAAAGTCTATGACAAATGGCTTTGGCTGCTGGCTGAGTACTCTAGCCATAGCCATAGCTGGGATATATCTTAACCATGAATATAACTCCTTGACTTTGGACAGCCCCTACAGACCAAATCTTTGTTTTGCTGCAAATTTCATGCTGGGGCACAAACATGTATTAGCATCCGTAGTGGTCATACTCAAAGTCAAGAAGGTACACTCTAAAAATAAAAAAAATTAAAAATCATTGTCATAATTTAAAGTAAGTTTGTTACACCTACCATAGAAGAAAGGTTGTCTTGAAAAAACAACTTCCCATCTTGTGATTGTGACATTCCTAGCTTACTCAAATCATCAGTTTCCAGTCGGAGTCCGTTTTAAAATCCAAGTTCAAATTCTTAATGCATTTTATTTAAAAAAAAATAACAGCCTGTACTGATTTAAAAGAGCTAAGACCGCCCATCTCTTTACACCACTTTAAGTACAAAACACAGGTACAGCCTATAACATTACATTCACTTCAAAGTTAAAACGAAAGGTTAAAAAAGCTTATCTAAAAATGATTACAGATGAGGGATTTCAAACAGATGCATCATCAATGAACTTCGGCCCGCCTCTTTCTTAGAAGGCGGGGCAAGACATTGTGCTGACATCACCCTCAATCTCAGCTGCCGTCTTGAAGTCCAAAAGATCCCCTCTTATCGTGACATCACGCATGCAGCCGACGTACTTCTCGTTGGTTGAGATGCCTCGATGAAACGTTTCGGGTTCATCTACACATGGAGCAAGATAGCAAGATTAACAAGATGGTTTGGTAACTTCTTGGATTTAGTTCTTAAAAGCGACTATAATAAACTAATATTAACTTCTTATAACTTCTTGAATAAATCTGCTCTAGCAATGCAAAGGTTTGTGGGTTTGAATCCCACCCTAGACAACAAGAAAAAGTCAATGTTATAACTTTAACATTGCACAAATCCTTGTAGTAATTTGACGCGCATGGAGTGTTGCAAATCCATACCCAATTATGCTCCATCACCATTTTTTTTTGTTTTTACTAATTTATTAAGACAGAGTAGCCTAAGGGGCATGTGTGTAAACAGTAAAAATTAAACAGTTGAGAAAATCCATGACAAGTTAAGTAAACTAAATGAGAGGCAAACATATAAGAGCTAAGACCACTTTAAAACTAGAATAAACAGAAGCCAGTAACCATCAAAACGGCAAGATTCAATACACATACAAACTGGACTCTAACATTTTAAAATCATCAGTACCGTAGGGCAAGCTAATAGATAGTACAAAGTAAAAGTATGAAAAATTGTTAAAGACGAGAAAACAATTGATCACATAAACAAGGACTTACCTGGGAGACCACCAAAGTAGAGAGGATGTTTGGTGTTAGCAGCGACGGCATTACCAGACCCTTCAACTCTAGGCCCTGGATCACCATCAACAATCAACTGAAGGCTGTGGCCCTCTTTGATAACTGTCAACAGAAATAGTAATAATAATCATCATAAGAGATTTATATTGCGCAATTTTAACAAAAATGATGAAGCGAGCTTAACAACAGGAAGTTTTAAAAACATTTTAGATAAAAAGTACTGAAGAATTATTTAGTACTTAAAGGCAGTGGACACTATTGGTAATTACTCAAAATAGTTATTGGCATAAAACCTTACTTGGTAACGAGTAATGGGTAGAGGTTGATGGTATAAAACATTGTGAGAAACGGCTCCCTCTGAAGTGGCGTAGTTTTCGAGAAAGAAGTAATTTTCCACGAACTTGATTTCGAGACCTCAAGTTTAGAATTTGAGGTCCCGAAATCAAGCATCTAAACGCACACAACTTCGTGTGACAAGGGTGTTTTTGTCTTTCATTATTATCTCGCAAGTTCGATGACCGATTGAGCTCAAATTTTCACAGGTTTGTTATTTTATGCATATGTTGAGATACACCAACTGTGAAGGCTAGTCTTTGAAAATTACAAATAGTGTTAAAACATTTTAGATAAAAAGTACTGAAGAATTAAAGACTACTTAAAAATCTACATTTAAGCACAGTTACACAAATGCAAGATTAAAACCAAAAATAATTCTTTCTTTTTTTTCGCTTAAAAATTTCAATGGGTTGAGAATGTTGAATGTCTAATGGCAGTTCATTCCATAGTTTCATCACGATGAAACGAATCTGTCACCCAATGTTTGTAAAATTTTGGTCGTGTGAAAGATAAAAACAACTTATTGTTAGAACGTAAACAGTAACTGGATGACTTCTTCAACAACAACAACAACGACAACAACAACAATTCAAAAATATAAACAAAGAAATTTAATTGAGAGTTTAATTCAATTAAATTCAGTTCAATTACACTTTTTATTCAGACTGACAATAAGAAAAGACCAAATCAATAGGACAAATTTATAGTGGTACAATACAAGCAAAGATTAAACACTACCAATGACAATGATACTGAAAAAAAATGTAACAATATAAGGAGTAAGAAGACTGTTCAAATAAGCAGAGGCCTGTGGTTAACAGCCCTAGACATAATGCTACAACAATAGGCAAAGACAACAACAACAACAAAAACAGATGGGAGAGAATGTAAATTGTACAGATAATGAGCCAATTATACAGATAATGGCAAAGAAAAAAATTACCCAAATTAGGACCAGCGAAAAGCAAACCATGAACAGAGCTAAAGACAAGCAGTGGAGAATCAACCATTTTTTTTATTTTAATAATCAGTAAATTCTGCAAAATCTAGAAGCCTGCATAAGTATTATATATAAACTGTAAAATAACAAGATTAGAAATTGCAATAAATTTACAATTACAATCCCTCTCCAGACTCTCAGTACTTCACTAAATTAATCGTGAGTACCTACCTTGGATGTCATGCCAGTTACCATCGCAGAGGTAAGTGGAGCCCTCTGGTGGTGTGTACGTTGCCTCGTTAGGTCCATCGCCATTCTCAGCCGTCAAAAACAGCTGTCAAAGCAGAACACAAAAACAATTGTTAACATTTTGTTGTAGAAAATAGAATTGACAACCAAACGGACCTATTAACTCAGCCAGAGTTTCCCTTGTGGTTCGGTAAAAAATGAATCTCAGTGAACCCTTGCTCCATCGTCATTTTCCCACAAAGCCTAGTTCATCCATCCTGCAAAATGCTTCATGCGAAGCAAAATTTCATGTGTCACAATAAGTTATTTGTGTTAATTTCGGTTTTTACCCATACACCGATGTGTAATAGCACTGTATACTCAGTATACGCAATCGCAGCAAGTGTGAACTGGGCTAAACCCTTCACTTCTAGGTACTGACGTTTACGGAGTCATTGATTTATTTTGCATTATTGGCTTTTTGTTGCCTTTTCTCTCTGTTTTGTTCCTGGTGGTATAGAGTGCTGTTGGTGCTTTTGTGGGGGTTGTTCTTTATACAGGTGTATTTTTTTATCTCTTGTTCTGTGTTTTGCTTTTTCTACAAGGCCCCCAGGGAGAACAGTGTTTTTACACTGATGGGGCTAACCTGTATAAACATAACTTAATAAATAAAATAATAAATAATTGGGTAGACCCCTCGGGTGTAAACTCACCACGCCATCGAGCAACTCCATAGACAAGAAGTCACCCCTAGGATTCTGGACAGACATTAAGATGGCTGTAGACACTCTGGGCTTGATGGACATACGCATGTCAAAGTTCTGTCCCACAGAGAAGGACAAAGCTGTAGAATGATGAAAAGGGGGAATTCAAGATTGAGGCTTTGCAAAGGTGGATAGAATAATAATAATAATAATAATAATAATAATAATTATAATAATAATAACTGTATTTGATAAGCGCCAAATTGCTAAAGGATACAAGGCGCTGAAGAAAGAAGGGAAAACAAGACAGTACAAAACAAGGCGATCAGCTATGAAGAGGGGAAAAAGTGGGTTTAGAGTGGTTCTCAGTGAAACAAAAATCATTTTAGCTACACGTAAAACGTACTTTCGTGACATCTCTGAGGACATTGTGTATTGTATGTTACAAAAAGTACCCAAATCCTTTAAGCAATGCCATGAAATAGGACCCTGCTTGAGGGTTGGTTCTCGACCTTTTGACTGGTGCAACATTTTCCATGGAAGTATACAAAGTAATGAATCAGTTTACACTGTGAGTAATCCATCTGGAAAGGGGGTGGGGGCTGGGGAAAGAGTGAGGGGAATTGGGGGGGGGGGGGGTGAAAAGGGGGTTCTAAAATTAGACTAAACAATTTTGGACAGCAGTTGAACCGCCACTTACTCTGTTTAACATAACCTCCGTCTGAGCCAAAGAACACTCCAGGTTCTAGGATCCCAGTGCATGGCTGGACCTCGATATTCTCGACTGGATCACCCAAAGAAACGCCCTCTAACAAGAAGTTACGAAGACAACCAACAAAGCTGACCCGAGATGCAGGCTGCACAATACAGGAGAAAATAATTTATGATTAACATGGTTTTTAGTGACAGACCAGTAAGATCAGTTAGCTTGGCATTCCACTATTCATCCATTTATTTATTTATTTATTTATTTTGGGGGGGAAGGTCCATATTTCAAACAATACTAAGAGTACTCTTGTGAAAAAGTACGGGCAGAAACGGCAAGTGTGCTAGTAGCTGTTTCATTTTTTTTATAATCAGTGAAAACGGTGAATCAGTTGGGTGAAGACACAAAAGATGTCAGTACCGATCTTCGGCCCAAAACAGAATGATCTTGAACGGAAAGCAGCCCGCCGAGGGCGCTAGCCATGCAATGTAAAGCAACTAATTACGTAATACAAAAATACACGCAGGGGGTTCGCATCGCACCCGTGACATAAGGAAGATTGACATGTACGATAATGGCACTTTCGGAACACATAAAATTGATCGTTCATGTGTGACCATGGCACTAAAAGAGTAAACTCCCCGAAATGACATCGGTTACAAAAATTAGGCCAATATTTACAACTACAGCTTTTAACAACTTACATCGACTTTGTTGTCTTTCATTTCATCTCTAACATCGGGATCAACACCACCCAAGTATATCGGTGTAGTGGTGCGAAGGAAGCGATTGGCCCCACCTATCTCATCCTTGTTGACCAACACGCCATCGACGTAGACCTCCCCAACAGCACCGACTCGGTTCACTTTCACCTAGAATCAAAGAAAAATAAATGCAATGTTGTTTAAGGGTTTGGGTCATTCTTTTTATGACACAAAACACAAATGTCCACAGTTTTACATTTAATTTAAAGATAATGATGGTAGAAAAACTCCCTTCAAATATTACTTGCTTAGGTGCTGTAGTTTTTAAAATATTGGTAAAAAAAATTCCACAACAAAATAGTTTAGTTTTAACGATTTGCATGGTGACTCACAGTGTGCCAGTTTCCATCGTTGATAGGGTCTGGTGATTCAATCAGCTTAGGTCCACTCCCATAATCCCATCCAAACACAAACTTGCCGTCACGCATAAACATTCCCGTGTAGTCGATGTGACGAGTGTCCGTGGTGAACATGATCAGACCGTTACGAGCGGCAGTCTTCACCTCAATCTGCATTTCCAAACTGATGGAGAGAATACACAGAAAGATCAGCCGTTTATGATAAGTAATAATAATAATAACACCAATTTATTGATTTGTGTTGCGCCCATTCCACAAGTATTCCTTGTTAAGAACGGAGAAACCAGTAAACCAAGAAACAAACTCTTCACAACTCACTTTCTCTTATACTTCTGATCCAATTGTGGGAACTCCAATCGAGTCTCTTCTGTGATTCCAAACTGCTGAGCCCCGACGTCCTCAGCGAGCTGCTGCCCAGCACCGGCAACCCTCGGCAGGGCACAGGTTCTGGATTTAGGAGTGTTCATTGGAGTGGTTGGCATGGTAGCACGAGTGAAATCGGCCCCAGTGGTGTTGGACGAGGCTTCGGTAGGTACCAGGGATCCAATTGGACAGCTGTTGAGATTGGCGTTGTTATCGGAGATGATCTGATCGGAGAAGCTGATGGCTCTGTTGACAAGAGGAAAGTATTTCAAAATTATGGCTTTATTAAGGGTGTGCCATTTGATTATCATAAACTAGAAAGCAGGGGTCGATTTCACAAAGAATTAGGACTCGTCCTATCTCGAGTTAAGACAAGTAACTCGTCTTAACTTAGGATTAATCTTAAGGTCTGCATGCTACAGTGCAGGGTTGGGACTCGTCCTAAGTCCTAAGATTAGTCTTAAGTTAGGAAGAGTTTTGTGAAATCGACGGCAGGACCAGTTATAAATAGCATAAAAAGGCTTAAAATTAGCAATGAAAGAAAATGTGCTAAAAGTCGTTCAAAAAAAAACAGCTCGACTTTAAACCCCCTTTTTCTCATTTTCTTTCTCTTGCATCCCGTGGTGTTTCTACTTTCACAACCTTTGAACAAAAGGTGGTATCAACCCAAGGTTTTAACAGTAATAAAGCATACATAAATGCTCTTTTCAAATGTATCCACCAATAAACAATGACTTTGGTCGACAAAGGAATCATTTTGCTCGATTGCAACACATAGTTCATACCAGTGCAGCATTCTACAGCAGTTTGGGTGCTCCAATACAGGGAGGTTACCTCCTCTGGTTGCAACCCCCACTTGTAACTTACTGAGAGTATAACTTTATTTATTTACTTGTAAACAATATTCCTGTAATTTTGTTGATGTACACATGAAAATAAAACAAACAAACAAACAAGGTCACTTACTCAAATCCTACTGCCAGATCCGATATGCAACCAATGAAATTTTTGTTTATTGGAAGAATGGCAGCGGGGAAGAAGTCCGCCCTAGGGAAGCCTCCGATGAGGAAGTAACCGTCAGTCCGCATCGATCTCTTCTGGAATCGCTGGAATGCCGAGTCGACATCGTCAACTATGAGGGTCAACCTGTAAACAAAGTGTAGAAACAAAATTATTAAACATCAGTAGAAGACAACGTGTCAACTAGGGGCCGAACTCATAAAACATGTAAGCAGATGTTTTGTGATTACAGCGTTTCCCTAAGCAGAACTTCTATTTCATAAAGTTTTTTATTGTCAGCAAGGGCAAATGCTCGCTAACCCGCGGTTAGCACCTGAGGGGCGTGTAGGCAATAACCAGGGGGGTATACAGGCAATCGAGCCTGCCTGCAAAGCACTGGACAAGGGGTCCAGTGAGCTTTGGGATCCCCTTGCCTGATGAAATTCTTACTTCTTTCTTCTCTTGGACACAGAGACCGTATGCCATTCTCTGTCATTCTAACCTCTATTGTTACGAAACTTAACTCATCCTAAAGTCCTAAGATTAATTACTAAGTTAGGAAGAGTTTGGTGAAATCGACACCTGCCTGCTAAACACTGGACAGGGCGGGTCAAGTGAGCTTTTTGATCCCCCTGCCAGATGATAGAATGAAACTCTTACTTCTTTCCTCTCTTGGACACAGAGACCGTATGCCATTCTCCGTCATTGTAACCATCTTGGTTTGACTGAACCACAATGCTGTCCGATCCGCTGTCAGCGACGACGTGTACGTAGCCGGAATATATCAATACAGCAACGAATTCAGACTGATGGAGGGAAGGAAACCAAGAAAAAAAGAACATCAAATTACAAATTAATTCCCGGAACTTTTGTCTTTTCCATTTGGTTTGATTTCATTAGTTTAATATATTTGTAAAACCAAATGAAAAGACAACTAGGCCACAGTTTTCAGAATGGGAAACGGGACTCTCAAGGGTGCTCTTGTGAGCTAGTTTTTTGGGTTTTTTGGGGGTTTTTTGGGGGGGGGGTCCAAATTAAAAAGAAACGCTACAAAAAATTGAGGTGTACATAATATTTTCAATAAAGGAATGGTGCATGAAAAGGATTAATCCCGTAGGTCGTCTTTAAGAAAACGTTACGTACCTTGTCAGCGTTGGATGAGAAGACCATAACACCGTCCGCTTCACTGGTGCGGAACTTAAAGATCATGTCAGAGTCACCGTTCAGATCGATGGGTGTACGAGATATGTAGCCACCATAGGGTCCGTTGAAGGATACCATCTTCGCAATCTATAATCAAATCGAATCAAACCAAATCAACTTAGATCAGATCAAATTAAATCAGATCGTAAAGAATCAAATCAGATCAAATAGAATCAAATACAATCAATCAGATTAAATCAGATCAAATAAGATCAAATCATATCAAGAAGATAATCACATAACATTGGTAGTCCTATAAATAATTTTTCGACCAATTATGATGACATTCGATTTTGATTACAATTTTTAACATATCAATCAACAAACCAACAAATCACAAACACAATCAGTCAATCAACCAACCAACCAATCAACCTGAATCAATCAATTAACCGATCAAACGATCAATCAATCAATCAATCAATCAATCAATCAATCAATCAATCAATCAATCAATCAATCAAAAGTTGTTATATACTGCACAAGTCAAAAATTTGTAAAACCACAGAAGTTTTTATTGTCATTATATTTAATAGTGATTACTGATCGTACACCTTCAATTAAACCCCAAGGTAACCCAAGGGTTCTCTCACAGTACAAGGTTTAAATACGTCAGGTTTTAAGAGTAATTGGTTGTTGAACTTTGCACTTCTCTTTTTTACCTGTGGGATACAGTTGGGGTAGATTCCAATGCTGCCCAGATTGTTCAATGGGTTGATGGAGGTGAGCCCGTAGGTTACCTCACGCAAGCATCCACGGAATCCTATACGGGTGACTCGCCTGAAATGCAAGATCAATAAAAAATGTCAGACTTCTGCTCTAGCAGTGCAAAGTTTGTGGGTTTGAATCCTACCCGAGTCGACTTACTGAGTGTACAGTGCTGAATACACATTGGTGTAGGGGGAAAAAACAACAAAATATTATAACATCCTCTCAATAAATGATTATCAACAACCCAGATGGACTCCTGCTGCTAAGAATTCAAAATACCTCTAGCCAACATCTGCTCTAGCAATGCAAATGTTGTGGGTTCAAATCCCACCCGAGTGATTTGCCGTCACACTTTTTTCAAAGAACTCAAAATGGGATGGAAAATCTTTGACGTCTTCTAGTTTCATTGACAGAACAAGTAGTCTTGACTTTTTTAAGACGATGGGACATCTTTGAAATATAAAAAATAATTGACTTACGGGAACATATCGTCAGGGATTGCAACCAAACCTCCGAGATAGAAGTATTCCGATACTGAAAGTGTAGTTCCGTCACCAGGGGATGTTCCAGACTTCGTCTCTTCACCGCTGCAATAAATAGAAAAACAACAATATTAAAGGAACATTACAGAATTGATTTTTGCTAACAAAACAGTTGCTGGCAATGTAAGATCTTAATGTAATCCACCATAATTACATAAACTGACAAACCTGTAGACGTTTGAGATCGATCGGCCTTCTGGGTCACGAGAGAATAGTGAAAAACCTTTAACAAATTTTGCACTGCATCGATGCCAAAACAAAAATGAATAAAACGCTCACTGAGCCATAAACTCCAAACGCGAAGTTAGATTATTTATTTCTCATCAAATTTGACATTTCAGACAGAAATATTTCAAGGGAAGTTAGACGGTGTAAGTTTTATGTAAATCTGTGATCTTCACAACTTTTGTTTCTTACCAATTGTGTAACGTTCCTTTAACCTTTTAAATTTGACCCTTTAGGCATATTTGAATCACTTTATTTATTAAAACGAATGGTTTCCGTCACATAAGTTTTTGAGAGGTTGTTGGTTCATTTCCAGCTCCAATCAATTTCTCTTTGTTCAAAATCCAAAATAAAAGAGACATTACTTACTTTATTGACTCGACACTTAGTCTACCAGTTTTGGAGCTCATAGAAGCTCTCACTGCAGTCTGTTCTCCATTGTTATATGTCCCATCTGTGATGAGAGTCAGGGGACCAGTCCCGAGGTCAAATTCAAACTGGATACGACCTCCTTTGAGTTCGATGGAGAGGTATTTCCCCTAGAAAAGTCCACAAAGACAAACTTAAAGTTAAAAATTGCCAACAAACAAAATCTCTTGCCCTTTTTTGAAAATTATCTTGGGTACAATAACAGCTTTCCATTAGAGGCAGATATTGCGACTTTGTGATCACATCAAAAAGCAGCTCAGCCGTCGATTTCACCAAAATCTTCCTCACTTAGGATTAATCTTAAGACTTCATTTCCGTTACCATAGACGTTAGGACGCATTGAACTAATCATAAGTTAGGACGAGTTACTCAAAACAATAAAAAGGAAAAGAATTCATGCTAAGCAAATTTGTGTGCTTAGCAGCTCTATGAAATTGGGCCCTATGCATGTCTTTAGAGGACCAGTCTAAGACTGAACTAGAGTTCAAAGGAGTCAGAGAGGTGAAGGGTACCAGACCTACCTCACTACCCATGAAGAACAGCAGACCGTTCGCCTGGTAGGTCTTGAAGATGATTTTGATGCTTGATTGACCTCTGGCGTTGAATTCGCTACTGGACAGGAGGATGTATCCCTTGCCATTAAACATGGTTCCTTCTAGCTCAGAATCGATAGCGGTGTTGACTGTGTCGTTCCTGGGGTAGGCCGGGATAGAAATGGAAAGGTATTAAAAACATGGTTCCTTCTACCTCAGAATCGATGGCAGTGTTGACTGTTTCGTTCCTGGGGTAGGCCGGGATAGAAATGGAAAGGTATTAAAAACATGGTTCTTTCTAGCTCAGAATCGATGGCAGTGTTGACTGTTTCGT
Source organism: Asterias rubens (assembly GCF_902459465.1). NCBI lineage: Eukaryota > Metazoa > Echinodermata > Asteroidea > Forcipulatida > Asteriidae > Asterias > Asterias rubens. Next base: position 9,674,152 of record NC_047082.1, read on the forward strand.
TCCTGGGGTAGGCCGGGATAGAAATGGAAAGGTAAAAACATGGATCCTTCTAGCTCAGAATCGATGGCAGTGTTGACTGTTTCGTTCCTGGGGTAGGCGGGATAGAAATGGTAAGGTATTGGAAACATTTTTTTAATTTTTTTTTATGCAAGCTCGCCCAAACAAGGCTAAAATAAAAGCCACTCTTGGAATGGGCTACAAGAAGAACCAGTTCTTGAATGTGAAAAGAACTCACAGTAGAAATTGATATTCCTCTTAAAACAGTCCAGATTGTAGGATGGGGGAATCATGCACCAGGCAAGGAGAAACAATGGTTTAAAAATGTTTCCCCAGGGGCTACCCTGTATAAATAATACTTAATAGTATAAATAATAATAATTGAATAATAATTCAATCCTCTAGTTTTCGATAAACACACCAGCCATCCTACCTGTGAACAATTTATCAAGGTAAAAGGCACTGGACACCTTTGCTAATAATTGTCAGAGACCAGTATTCTCACTTGGTGTCATTTTCTTTAAGACACTTCCACCAAGGTTCAAGTTGTTGTATTACGTACCTTAAGATTCCTTCATTGGCGTCGATGGCTCTGTCAAAGTTCCAGAGGGTCATTGGGCGTCCATTTAATGTAAACTCATCAATACCTCCTTGGAAGAGTCGATTGGGTATCGCATTTGGCAACCACTAAAACACAAAAAAGAACAAGAAAATCTCATGAATTTCTTAATATCACAATTAATGAGCTCTCTTATTGAGCGGTCGAGTGGGTGCGGTGGTGTCTTGCCTTGCCTTCCCTCTCTGCCAACAATTTCACCAAACTCTTCCTACTTTAGGATTAATCTTAGGACTTAGGACGAGTTAAGTTCTGTAACAATAGACGTTAGGACGCGATGAACCCATCTTTGGTTAGGACGAGTTACTTGTCCTACATGTAACTCAAGATAGAACCGAGGTTCAAATCCCGCTAGGGGCACTACCCGCTAGGGGCACTACCCGCTAGGGGCACTACCCGCTAGGGGCACTACCCGCTAGGGGCACTACCCGCTAGGGGCACTACCCGCTAGGGGCACTGTGGCTGCTGGATGCGCCGTAGCACCTTGTAAACCCTTATAAGGTGCTACATACTTGGTCCTCAGAATTCATCTCTATATAAGCTATATAGGACTTCGATATTATTATTATTCATCATCATCATCGCTTAGCATCATGCATTTCTGCACCGGCTGCCTGACTTGTGAGATGCTTCCAAATAGACCGGTCTTGAGCTGCCACTTCTGCCTCCTCCACAGACCACCCATATTATTATTATAACCAAATCATCTACATTTGTCTTGAGGCTGGAGAGATGATTGACAAACTAACTTACCGTAAAGACAAGCAGAGTTTACTGTTTGAAACGCCGAGACCAAACCGGCTCTTTTCAGGGAGCCAACACTCCCTCAAAAGAGATTTTACACATGGTTGTACCCGCTATTCATATTTAGATGAATAGTTACTCTTAACTTACCGTGATATCTGGAGGTATACCACCGACAAAATAGTGAGCATCCTGGTTGAAATTGAGAATGCTGGCGTCTCCTGCAGATATAGAGTCTTGAAGAACGTCGTTCTGTCCCATACCCTTGACAATCACCTTGGTGAATCGTCCATTCCTGAGAGAAGGGATAACAACAAACCATGAGGATTTGGGAACCAACAGAGAACTCAAAGGGCTTGTACTTGGGGGGGGGGATCCATGAGCTTGAGTTCGAATTGTTTACTAGACCAGAGCTCTTCCTAACTTAGGATTAATCTTAGGACTTAGGACGGGTTCAGTTCCGTATTCAAATACGTAGGACGCATTGAACCCATCCTAAGTTAGGATTAATCTTAGGACTTAGGACGGGTTCAGTTCCGTATCCAAATACGTAGGACGCATTGAACCCATCCTAAGTTAGGACGGATTATTGGTCCTAACTCGAGTTATGGTTAATCCTAGCATTAGTAAAATCGGCGGCAGAATTGGTATTTATTAGAAAGCTTTGTAACCTAGTGAGCCTTTTTATTCGAACATGTTACATGGAAGTGTCAGCACTTAAAGAAGACGAGGAAAAGAGAGACGTAGATAAAGCAAAAGACAAAGCATGAGAGACTGAACATCTCTAATAAAGTTTCTTGACAATAACACAATCCACACTGGAAAACAGAACAAAGTTGGAGCAGAGTCGCAAATAACCGACTTATTAATATCCAGGGATGTGATAGGCTGTTGAGAAAAAAACCTGAACTCTCAACGCGAAAGCATGCAAGCTCAAAAACGTGGGAGCATGAAGCCCAATATTAACATTAATCTTTGGTTTTTAAAGCCCCACACTACAATCTTGGGCGTTATTATGTGGTTTTATCTTCATTAGTTGAATGGGGTTGGTGGTGGGGGGGACACAGAATTTTTTTTTTTTTTTCAGGGCAAAAAATGGGATTCCTGTTAAAAACAGAGAAATCACATCCCTATAATATCTAACCTTTCGGTGATGACTTCATGCCACTTGTAATCGTTGACATCCTTAGCAACTACTACTTCTTCATCTCCATCTCCAAGATTGTAACGAAGGACGACATTGTGATTCTCCACACCCAAGGAATAATAGTCATCCTGTGTCGGTGAAAAAATATATAATAAATTTACCGAGAAAAAAAAATCAGTTTTATACAGTTAAGCCCGGTTCACATACTTCCTGCGAATGCAATAAGAATTTGGACGTAACAAATAACTCGCATCGGTTGCCCTTTGACCAACTCCTGTGAAAACAGCCCTGTTACTTCAAAAAGTATGCATCAGGCTTTAGACACCAGAGAGTCTGGTGCCCTTAACCGTTTGGCCACGACACTCTACATAGAACATGGACTATGGACTGTAAAGGGATAACCCTGTTTCAGCCCTACGAGTAGGTGGCAACGGCCTCTGAAAAAAAAAAATTGTAGCCCACACCTTGAAGTGGCCTTCAGGCCTCGTGTGTCTGGCGACTTGCATAAAAAAAAAAGTATAACAAAAAAATAAAAACAATTGTGATTTCTTACATCAGGTGAGGGTCCACCGATGAAGTAAAGAAGAGCATCAGGCTGCTGTGTCTTGAAGAACAAAGAGGAGGAGGTATAAGCTGCTTGGCCATCAAAGTCTTCTGGTTCGGGTTGACGAAGTTCAACGACTGTATCCGCTTGGAATTTCATGGCCACTTTCACCTGAATGACAAAGACAAGAAGGTCTGATACTGGGATACAACTTCTAAGGTTTTAAGACCCTGGACACTATTGGTAATTGTCAAAGACTAGCCTTCACAGATGGTGTATCTCAACATATGCATAAAATAACCAACCTGTGGAAATTTGAGCTCATTCGGTCATCGAAGTTACAAGATAATAATGAAAAGAAAAAAGAAAAATAACCCTTTGTAACACAAAGTTGTGTGCGTTTAGATGGTTGATTTCGAGACCTCAAGTTCTGAATCTTGAGGTCTCGAAATCAAATTTGTGGAAAATTACTTCTTTCTCGGAAACTATAGCACTTCAGAGGGAGACGTTTCTCACAATGTTTCATACCATCAACCTCTCCCCATTACTTGTAACCAAGAAAGGTTTTATGCTAATAACTATTTTGAGTAATTACCAATAGTGTCCCTGGCCTTTAATTGAAATGATGGCATTTCCACCTTTTGGTGAACCAAGGAGCAATAGACTAAGAGGAGCTTTTTTGAACAGTGTCTTGCAGCACTAGAGAAGTTGACCAAACAGCCGGATTTCTTTGTATGTGGGAAAAAAATACTGTCTGAATTTCTTCACTAGGCCGACATTAAAAGCCTGAATTAAGATAAAAGACTGACAAATCTCATCCCTGCAAGACAAGAAACAGATAATCAGGCCTGGAACTACACGCAAACTTTTTATTATGAAAAGAAGCCACGACGTCACGAGAGAGCGGTCCATCCTGAGGAAGCGTCCCTCCAATGCAGATATTGTGCCCCCCCCCCCCCCGATAGTCATACTCGTTAGCGAGTGACAGCCCCCCCGATAGTCATACTCGTTAGCGAGTGACATCCTATATATATAAATATGTATTACTTAAACATTTGGCATTCAAATCAAGCGTACAGAGGAAATACGTAACATTGACACTGATTAAAACAGTAAGGAGCGAATGGACGCGCTAGCAGTCAAAAGATCAACTGTTGCAGTCGTTCAGAACGACTCTGAAGCGCCTTGGTTTCAGACATCGATCTTGTCATGAGGCGAGCCAATGTAAATGTTATGTTAAGGTTGCCTGTCTGAAAACAAAAATTGCTTGGGTCAACCTAGAGTCGCTCTTCAACTGTTTGGTTCGGCGCGTCTCTGGGGGGGGGGGGGGGTGTCTGAAATGGGAACTTTACTTACACCATCAGCGATAGTACGAGCGTTAGCAATCTTTCTCTTGATCTCTTCCAGGTTGTATTGAAGGCCAAGGGTCATATTCTGGATGTCAGCATGCTTAGCGGTCAGAGTACGGTCAAGATTACGAATCTCTCCGATGTTGTCCCTTGCTCGCTTGCCTTTGGGGGAAACAAATAAAAGGTGATTTAGTTTGATTATTTGTTAATTATTTTTTTGGAGCAGGTGATTGCCAAGTGTTTTGGACAGCTTTTGTAGACAGCAGGTAGGGGAATCCATGTATATTTAGTTTGCGATAACACTTTGTGGATATTTACTTGCCGGGTTGAACTTGTCTTGATTTATACTCTACTACCGCCGAGTACATTTTTTGAAACTCAAGAGACTTCTCTAGTGCCACAGAGTAAAATTGGGCCCAGTAGACTAAAGAGTGTGAGACATTTTGGCTTTTTATAGGGGGTTCAGGTGCTTCAGTGTAGATTCAATCACAACTCTGATTGGTTCTCCTGAAAGGAGAGCTTTGGTTTTCTGCCCATTGTGTGCAGGTGCCCTGTGTAGTGGGGCGTGTTGGCTGCCTGCGGGAAATGAGTGTTTGAATGATAAAGGGAACTCGGCAAACTCCAACAGGGATATAAACACCAAGCTGGCAACAGCCAATCTCTCTCATACACACATTGGTTTAACGTCTATGATTATGAATTGCACAAATCAAGAAATTGTGATTCAATAACTAGACGACAATATTTATTCTAGTCATTGTGAAATCAGGGGTAGGCTAGGGGAGTCGAACCCACAACCTTGTGATTGCAAGTACTGCAGTCTAACCACTGTGGAGAAGGGTAGTAGGATTGTTTGTCAAATACAAGCTATCAGTTACATCATCAACAGTGAGAAGCACTTACTGGCATCATCGGCAATGTTACTAGCCTGAACTGCAGCGTTAATATCAAGTGGGATCTGATCAACCTTTGTCTGAAGCTCCGGCAGCTGGGTCTTGATATTGGTTATAATGTTAGAAGCTTGGGTGGCCTTAGCGTTAGCATCCATAGCCGTGTCCACTGCGTCTTGAGCCTGCTCCCCTAGCTTGCTGATATCACAGTCCTGTCCGGTGAAGCCAGGCTTGCAGTCCGGAAACCCTTCTGGGCACACTGTGATGTCACAGACACTGCCCTCGTCGGGAATGTTATCCATGGCACGACGGATGGCTGCGAGGCGACCATCGGTTCCATCCAATCGGTCTTTTACGTCACCTACACTCTGTCCGACTTCACTGAGTTTACTGTCCAGTCCTGCCATAAACCATGTCAACAAGTTATTAAAGGCACTGGAAATGTTTGGTTGTTGTCAAATTATCTTTTTGGTGTATCCCAACGATTGAATGAAATAACAAACCTGTGAAAATTTTTGCTCAATTGGTCATCAAAGTTACAAGAAAATAACTAGAGAAAAAACATCAGAAAAAAAAATAATACTCTTTATCCCGATGCAAACTTCCATCTATTAAAAAACACCCTTGTTGCACAAATTTGTGTGCTTTCAGATACATGAATAAGACTTCAGACCACTTTCTAAAAAACTACGTTATTTCAGAGGGAGCTGTTTCTCACAATGTTTTATACTATCAACACATCTCCGGTGGTCAAAAAAATGATATCGTTAAGTTGTTTTTCTTATACCTATGCTTTAATTTCCCAATCGGATAAAAGTTTTTTGAATATATTTCCATTTTACATTTCAAATAAAAGAACTATCACTGACGTTTTTACAAAAAAACATTCCACAATGTGAGTTATTTATCTCAGTCATAACAAATAATATTTCAAACTGTCCCCGCTTCCATGTCCAAAGGAAACATTACAAAATCAATGAACGGAGCAATTGTGATAAATTTACCTGCTAGGTCTTCGTTAGCAGTGTTGGCCTTCCTGACTAGACGTCGACTCTTCTTCAGTGATTCGGCGGGACGATCTCCGAAGCTATTTGCCTGCAGAAAGGAAAGAGTGACCACGTTAATAGGATGTCTGCTAACAAAAAATAGGAACGACTCAAGCTGGAAAAAAAAACTCGCAGTTCGTAAGCACAACTAGGAGCTCCGAAAAAAGAAAAAAAAAAGTTTCTAAACAGAAGTAAGTTCCTAAAGAGAACCAAGAGGTCCTGGAAAAGATAGCAGCTACTTAAAAGAAGATCCTGGTAGATCCTGAAAAAGGACCAGATTAGGAGTTCCTAAGTTCCAGTCACTCCTAACTGTTTCAGACGTCCAACTTTTCATGTACTTAATTCAGAATTTGGTTCAGTGCGACTCTGGAGAACCTGTCTGAAACGGGCGTTAAGGCCCGGTCACACAGGCCATGATAACGAGAACAAAAACAAGAAAAATAAAAATGCACGCCCCCGATTGGTTGAAATGCTCTATGCAGAATACGCCCACGCTCATTCAACCAATCTAAGGCGTGCATTTTTCTGGTTCTCGTTTTTGTTCTCGTCATCGGGGCCTGTGTGACCGGGTCTTCAGTTCCATACCTGTTGCTCTGCCTGTGTGCTGGCGTTCAGCGCCATGGTAGCAGCAGCATCTGCGTCGTCAATCGCTGCGATGATCTCCCCGTATGCGTTGACTGCTTTCAGAGCATTCCGAGACAGTTCCAAGGTTCCTACAAGAAGGCTACACACATGAAGGAAAAAACAACAGCGTCAAGATGTGTGATCGTCAAGACATCTTGGGAACAGGGCACAATGTCATACAAGCACAAAAGTTTGTTGAACACAGAAAACTCTTGCTTAGCAAAAATAGGTTGCCAGCCAAAAACACTGAACATTTACTAGATGAAGCTGGTGAAGTACAGGTCCAAATTTCAAAGAACCAATTTCCCCACAACCATCTCCATCCAGCCCCGATCTCTCCCCTCCCCTCCCCTCTGCCCTCCCCAACCTACCCTTTAAGATAGTCCGACTGGTTCTTAAGGTCGGCAGCATGCATCATGGCCTGGTCGACGATGTCATCTGCGGAGTTGGAGTTGTTGACAATGAAGCGTACACGTGGTTCCAATCTCCTCACTGCTGCGTCTAGAACAGATGAATTAGCACTGGTACCCTGCAGGAACACAAAACAAGCTAACAATAATAGTAGTAGTAATAATAACAATAATATAAAACGCATTTCATAACAAAGTCTCAATGCGCTTTAGTACCCTGGTCATTGGGCCAATAACATTCTTTTAATTGTTCTCAGCTCCCTGGGGAGTATACAACCCCACGCTGCCATGACGCTCCAGTGCCTTTTTCATACACAATATCCACCTCTACCCTCGCAGGTACCCATTTACAAATCAAAAGTGTTTAATTTACTTATTTTTTTTTTTAATGAGGGGGGAGGGGGGGGGGAGTGGTTGGTTAAAAAAAAAAGTCCAGTTAAAAACGGAGAAATCACATCCCTGATTAGAAAAATGTATCTTTCTCATTGAACTTACGTCCACAGCATTTTGAGCATCTTGTAGGAGTTTTAAGGCTGCCTCGATCAGAGCTGTTGCATTATCAATGTCACCGGTAGCTCCTCCAAGGTGAGCTTCAACTCCAAGCATGACAGCCTGAGATAATCAACAACAAACAAAATCAAAATCAAATCTCACTACACTTGATATCCTGTTCGTGCATGTCAGTGTGATGAAATCATAGAGCTGTATATATTGACTAGAGCGCTAACTTGCTCTGCGTTTTGAAGCCACCCTAGGCGCAGACATGTTTGATGTGTTGCGTGAATTCGGAACGCTTTTAATTCACATTGGTGCGTTTGTTTACATTCGGCGTGTGCGCTTACGTACGCGACTGCCCATCCACTTGACACACACAATAAAGAACACCGAGCAAGGTGATACAGTAATGTTTACAGTTGTGTTCCCTAGTAGTTATCTATTAATTTTGGTTTTACTCGGGATTCGAACTGCCTCTAGCTACCAGGCAATCTCGGTGGTCTCGTTAAGACACTTGGTTTGCATCCCATCCGAGTAATATGCCTGTGATTTTTTTTTTCTCCAGAGCTCGGGAAGGTAATGAGTATAGGCCTACAGTGCTAACACACATCGTTGTGTGTGGGCAAAACCAAAATGACTATCCTTTATCCCTGATGCAAATTTCCATCTATTAGTAAGGCCGTGTCCGAAACGGCGACTTCGGCTACAGCTACGGCTAGATCGCGCGCGTCTGCCTATTCTTCAACACTGACAGACGCGCTGATCTAGACGTAGCTGTAGCCGAAGTCGTTGTTTCGGACACGGCCTACATGTAATTACCTCAAAGGCTGGTACTCTGTTGAGATCGTTCAGAACCTCGGCACCGTCAGAGAAATTATTAGCGGCGTGGCTCTTTTCAATCAGCTCCTGGAGTTTGTCCACGAATCCTTGCATGTGATCCGAGACGTTCTGGATGTGACCCATTATCTCGTTGGAGGCATTACGTAACATCTTCACTCTCATAAGCACTGTCAAAATAATAATAAAAATAATAATAATAGCGGCTTCTTATCTAAAGCGAATATCCGTCACTCAGTGGCGCTCCTGGCGCTGTAAAATACAGGTACATGTATGTGGGACTACAATCCCGGCCAAAATGCTTGGGCCACCCATTCCTAACGTTATATAAAACCATTCCCTGTCCACTTCCCATTGACAATAAACATTGTCTCCCCCGCTCCCCGTCCCCCCACTCAAAATTGACTGTAACGCAGAAGAAGACCGCCAATTGGAACCAACCGATATAGCCGGGATTGTAGGTTTGAATTATGAGACCTACTCCATTTATAGCACAATGTAATTGTTTTTGGGGTTGAACAAAGAATTGACTAGAGTGGGATTCGAACCAGCGTCCTCCGGATTAACGTGTTGGCGCTCTACCAACTGAGCTATCTAGCCCTATATTGGCGCTCTACTATGTAATGGTTTACCAGGTGATGTGGCGCAATAAGCTGCCAATCAAACCAGGAACACATATCCCTTCATTCGATCAAGTCAAAGACAAAGGCACCGTGGTCAAGTGGTTAGACTGCAGGACTAGCAACCACAAGGTTGAGGGTTTGAATCCCCCAGCTAACCGCTGATTTCACAATGACTAGAATAAATATTGTCGTCTAGTTACTGAATCACAATTTCTTGATTTGTGCAATTCATAATCATAGACGTTAGACCAATGTTTGTTAGAGAGATTGGCTGTTGCCAGCTTGGTGTTTATATCCCTTTGTGTGGGCTTGCCAAGTTCCCTTGATGGGAAGATCATTCAAACAAAACAAAACAAAAAGCCAAAGACAAAGCCAAAGTAATTGTCTCCTCTACCTTCTTCAGCCGCAGCCAGTTCCTCATCAGCTCCTCTTTCTCCGTCCGAGAAATCCCTCGCGGCAATCTCAGCTACGATTATTTTAGCCTCCTCCAAGATGCGTGAGTTATCGGTGCCAACTACTGGGGGGGTCCTGTCCAAGGTGTCAAGTGCATCTAAAAGTTATAGGAAAGGAAAACCCAAATTATGATCAGACAAATCAATTTTTAATGTGGGCCAAATTTCATACAGCCTGTGAGCACAATTTCCTAAGTACAGAACAAGTAGCCAGCCAAAACTCCATTAACTTTCATTGTTACAGCAGGAGTGTTTGTTTACTGTTGTAAATGCACATCTGAATGTATTTGTTATGAAACTTGCGCATAATAATTGAATCAATTATTATTATGAAGCAAAAAATGTGACTCCAATAATTGGCGTGCCATGTTCGTTCACAACGTATAAAGAAAACCATGCAATTTCGAGGCATATTTGTGTGGATCATTATATTCCACTTTTAAAACATCTTCAACCATCTTCAAGAATTTCATAACAAGCAGTTTCAAAAGCTTTTTATAGACCAACTCGCCCAATCCAAGACAACGCGTCCCTTTAGCTTTTGAAAAAGACTCTTCTAAGGTAAAACATTTTTTGTTGATATTTTCTTGAGACTAACCTTTGACCGCTGCCATGGTACCACGGATCTCTCGTTCCACCTCCTTGGCCTTGAAACCCGTCTCCAGAGTCTCCGCCTTGGTTTCGTTTGCCGTCTGCTTGATGCGATCCGACTGTACAAAATAATTACAATGTTTTAGTCACACATTCAATGAAAATACAAAAAAAAAAGAACACTTAAAGAGAAAGTTATACTGTCAACAACTCTGTCGCTCATTACCAAGTAACCAAGAGCTTTACTTTATCCAGAAATTATCATATATAAGAAACCAAAAGGTTTGAGTTGGGCTGTTTTGCCATGGAAGGAGGGCCGACCTGGCCGATTGGCCAAAACACAACTAGCCTGGTTCTTTACCTTACTCCTCAGTTTGATAGCCTGGTCTAAGAGGGCACTGTAGTTAGTCTCCACAGTCATGAATCCGTCAATCACTTCAAAGTTGTTGTCATTAATATCATCCACTTGACGCTGAATTTGATTGAGAGAAGAAAAAAGACAACAAAAATGTAAACTAAGGGAGAAAAGCAAAAAGTTAAGTACCAAGCTACTCGCTGTTTCCACAGTGACAAGAATTATTGTCGTCTAATTACTGAATCACAATTTGTTGAACTTGTGAAACTCATAATCATCTACGTTAAACCAATGTTTGTATGACAGAGATTGGCTTTTGTTGAAGTGTTGGCTCTAAAAAGAGCCAGTGTGGTCTTGACGCTTCGAACAGTATACATGTACTCTGCACGTTTTCAGGAGAAAGCTGGACTACTGCTGGTGGTGGAACTTGAGGGGAGCACATTTTGGATGCACATGATGCATCCCAAATTAATAATAATAATAATAATAAGTCCCCTAAAGCGCTAGTATCTAGAAAAATCTATTCACTGTGCTAAAAATTGTACCACATTAGCTAATTCCAGAGCCAGCCCTCACACAAAAGAGATTTACACATGGTTGTACCCGCAAGTTAAAGGCAGTGGACGACACTATTGGTAATTACTCAAAATAATTATTATCATAAAACCTTTGTTGGTGACGAGTAATGGGGAGAGGTTGATGGTATCAAACGTTGTGAGAAATGGCTCCCGCTGAAGTGCCATAGTTTTCGAGAAAGAAGTAATTGTCCATGAATTTGATTTCGAGACCTCAGATTTAGAACTTGAGGTCTCGAAATCAACTTCGTGTGACAAGGGTGTTTTTTTCTTTCATTCGTATCTCTCAAGTTCGATGACTGATTGAGCTCAAATTTTCACAGGTTTGTTATTTTATGCATATGTTGAGATGCACCAACTGTGAAGGCTAGTCTTTGACAATTACCAATAGTGTCCACTGCCTTTAACTATTTATTTATAGTTTCTTCGTAGGAAAGTTATCTCTTGTTTGTGTATATACCTGTGCAGCAGTAGCGGAGCGGTTCAATCTGTCCAACTTCTGGCGCAAGTGAATACCAACGGTTGTATCTGTCACGTTAACGAATACAGCGGTCAGGTTCATCGCATCGAGTTCATCCATCTTATCCAGGAGTAGAGTTGTACACTCATCACAAGCTTTAAAAACAAACAAACAAAGAAATAAATTAAGAAATAACAGACACAACACTTTCTGCAATGTCTATTGAAGGGGCACCCGAATCCTCAAGCATGGTTTGGGTACTTTGCATTCGACACAAAACATAAACGTCCACAGATTGACATTAAACTTAAACGATTTAAAGATAATGATGGTAGAAAGCTTCCCTTAAAATATCACTTGCTGAGGTGCTGCAGTTTTTTGAGAAATGAGTAAAACAATTTCACTAAAAAGTGATTTTTGTCTCAGCCAGACGAAAATTATTTTAGCATATACAACGGGTGTAGGCGACTCTTCCAAAAACATTTTTGTGGCATTGTTTTACTAGTTTCTCAAAAACTACAGCACCTCAGCAAGTAATATTCTAAGAGAAGCATCATTATTTTCAAACTGTGTGAATTTAAAGTAAATCTGTGGACATTGTGTTTTGTGTCCTACAAAAAGTACCCAGACCCTTTAAACGAACTTGTTTGAGATCAATTTTTTTTCTTTTTTCGGTGGTTGGGAGGGGGGGGGGGGGTGTGTTGGAGGGGGTCTCACCTTGGCATCCCTCGTCCGTCAGAACGTAACGATCCTCACACTCTTCACAGTTATCCCCGGTGGCTCCCGGTGGGCACAGACACTCTCCAGTCACCGAGTCACATCGTAGGTGGGCTTCACACTCACAAGCTGAAAGCAAACAAGCAAAACTATTATGGGTTCTATCGGTGGAAGCTGACGAGACAGCGATCCGTTATCTCACTAGGCTAAACCTAACCTTTTAAATGGTTGTATTGCTTTTTTGGTTTTTTCCCCCAATTTTGTTGCCTTATATTTGAATTTAATTGTTTATTTATTTGTTTTGTTTGATCCAGTAATAATTGTTGAATAATTTTGTTTTTCTTTCTTAATCTACAAATAAATTTTTCTTTTGAGAATGCATCGCTATGGTTTTCGAGTGACGTCAGAGGTCACATCGTCTATTAGTCATTTCTTACCTTGGCACCCGTTAAATCCATAGTTCCAATGTCCATGGAGACACTGGTCACACTTAGTACCTCCCACTCCTGGTTTGCATTCACACTGGCCGGACTCCATGTCGCACTGATTGCTCTCCGCCCCAAAGGCGCAGTTACACGGGGAACAACCGGCACAGCTGCTGAAATTCCAGGTTCCAGGCTGAAGGGTTAACAAGTAAACACAAATAAATAAACAATTGAAAAACCTTGTTTAGCATCAATCCCTTTAGGCTTTCTATGTGCGAATACAGGGATGTGATAGGCTGTTAAGACAAACCTGAACTCTTGGAGTGCAAACCTGTGAAAGCATGCGACCCCGAAAACTTGCAAGCATGAAGCCCTTTGGTTCTAAAATCCCTACTCTGCAATCTGCGGCGTTATTGTATGATTTTATCTTCATCTCCCACAGAAGAGGCTTTCACATGGTTGTACCTGCAACTATTTATTTATAGTCTCCGCTTATCTTTTAACATTTTTTGTATGTGAATTATTGTTCACAATGCTGCATTGTACTCACCGCGCAACGATCACACAGTGCTCCAACGACGCTATCCTTACATTCACAACGTCCAGTGTTGACGGCACATTCACGAGTACCGCAGCGATCACAATCACATTCTGGAATCAAAGCAAACAAAAAACACTGATAATAAGAACTAGTTCTTTTTAAGCGCATTTTACAATAACCGTATCAATGCACTTTACATTAGTGCACTGCAGCCGATTTCATGCTAAGTAAATTTGTTGTGCTTAGCAGCTCTATGAAATTGGGCCCAGGTGAGCAACTGGTTGTACTGGCCCAGCTTCAAGCTGTTCCTCTTTTGGGCCATTGTGGTCAAGTCTACAACCATGGCTCCTTACTAGAACCAAACAAAAGACACAACCTTAAGCTGGGACTAATCCCCCAGAGTCAATATTCCTTTATACTCCCCTAGAAGTAGGGTCAGCAACATGGCTCAGTAAGCTATTAATCCTTCATACTACCAGGTCCAGCCCAGACAAGAAAAGGGTCTGGAAGAACATATGGGGCAAAATGGATATAAAATCAGGCAGTGAATACTTATGGTTTTTTTTAGGGGGGGGGGTGCATTTTTCACAATGGAAGAAAATATCTCATGCCTAAAGACAACAAGATGGTAGGTTTGACTCATCAGAATATAACATTTGTGTCCAATCCTTACCTTGACAATTCCTTGATATGACAGCGTCTCCATAGAACCACTCTGCACAGATGTTGCAGTTGGGACCGGTGGTACCGGGCTTACACTGCAGACAGTTTCCAAGCCTGGTGTCGCACTCCGGACCGGAGGCCGATGGGTTAGTGTTGCCGCTGCACTCACACTGCCGACAGAACCCGTATGGCTCACTGGGTTCGCCAAAGTATCCCTCCTCGCATCTGTGGGTCAAGGGACAAAGGTTAAAGGTTAAAATATGTTGAAGTAGGATTTGGAAGTTTGCATGGTGGGAGTATAATCAGGTGAGGTTCCTGATAGCACCATAGAGTTATATATAAGAACTAGAGGAGGCACTGGCCTAAATGCGCACCCCGGTATGCACGAAAGCGGCCATTTTCTAAGTTGACAAAACAGGCATCTCACAGCGTGTGTTTGTGCGGCCATTTTGTAAGTTGACAAAACAGCATCGTGAATCAGTCAATAAACAAAACCTCCAACGTTAACTTCGTATTCAACGCGCGTACAAAATGGCGCGCGTCTCTGTGCGGTCGTGAAGCATCACCAGTGCGCCCTCTAGTTCTTATATATAACTCTATGGGTAGCACCTAGAGTAAATCTCTTTTGGGTAGCATTAGTTCTGAGAAGGAAAGAGTGAGATGTTATTATTACTACAAGTTGATCTCCAAGGCTGTTTGTACATGTAAGCAGTATGTGGCAACAGAGTCCAGCAGTGTCATGAAGACCATCAGAGCATACTGATCGAAACGTTGAGTTGTCAACCATCGGTTCTCTTTAATAACCAAAACTCCTCAAAAGAGATTTGTAGCTACCTCTAATTCGGTATCAAACTCAACATTTGAACATCCCTTTTTTGAGACGAAGATGTTGAATTGAAACAACAAGGCCACTTGACTAGTCCTGTCTTGAGTTATCTGGCCCGACACTGAAATCACTGGCCTCGGGCCGGTAGACAAGTGAACAATTTGAGCCCTGAAAAGAAACAACAACTTACATGTCACAGCGTTCTCCGATATGACCCTGAAGGCATTCACACTTCATCCCGGTTGGTACAATGGAACAGGTGAAGGCATAGCTAAAAGATTGAAAGAAAAATAAATCAGACAACCATTGTAGCAAGAACCTCAGTTAGCACATTGGTATAAATGGAGTTTATTTTATAGAGCAACAAAACAAAAATTAACAAGAAGTTTTCTCAGGACAGGTCTGTTTGTTTGTTTTGAAACAGCTGCATCGCCAAGTTCAATTTATATGGAAAGTTTCTCAGATTCAAATTTTGGGGATAAAAACTTACATAATTTTCCATAACCAAATTACTTCAAATTGAAATGTTTCTCAAAATGCTTTATACTTTCGAAAGCTGGCTTTTAACAAAAAGATTTTTATCCACAGAAGTTTGATTACAGAAGAAAGAACAAAATGCCTTTGATAATTATACAAAAACGACCATTATCTTAAGTGCGAGTCTCACAAGGATTCAGGATTCATGGTACAACTTACTTTCTGGTCTCATCAGGGTAGGGGCATGAGCAGATGTTACACGCATCCACTGCTCCGGAGGTAGCTTCACCAAAGTAGCCCACTTTACAAAGCTCGCAGTTATCTCCCTCAGTATTGTGCTCACAGTTCTACACAAAAACAAAAAAATCAATCCAAGATTAATATCGTGTCTACAAAGGGCTTGAAACGCCCACTGAGCCAGTGGCCAAGGTGTGGGCTACAATTTTATTTTGTCCAAGGGGCCGTTGCCACCCACTCCTAGGGCTGAAACAGGGTTACCCCCTTCACAGTCCATACAAATGTAGGCTTGGGTATCATCCATCAGAAGCCTAGCCGGTAGAGCAGAAAGCACTACCTCCCAAACTTTATGAAGCAATCATGGTTAGGTGTCTTGCTTAAGGACACAAGTGTCACAACCGGGACTTGAACCCACACTCTGCTGATCAGAAACACCAGAGCTTGAATCCAGTGCTCTTAACCGCTCGGCCATGACACGCCACAAGAGAACAAGAGAGAGAGAAAGAGAGAGAGCGATGTTGATGACTTACATAGCATCTTCCAGTCTCCGGGTCGCAGGTTGGTGAGTGCCCATTGCAATCACAGGGCTCACAGGTACCAAGGTACGGTCCGGAACCAGACCGACGGAATCCTGGACTACATTTCTGTGCAACGAAAAACAAAATTGCAGATTTACATTGAGGCTTAAAAATATGACTGCTGTATTCAGGGCCAATTTCATAAGGCCTGTAAGCATAGAAACTCGCTAAGCACAGAAAAACCTTGCTTAACAGAAACTGGTTAACAGCCGAAATTAAATCAAGTTTACATTGTTGCAACTGGTGCCCATTCATTCCTTGACTAGAAAAGAAATTTGCTGAGCATTATTTTCTGCTTAACGGCTTCATAAAATTGGGCCTAGGAAGATTTCCTACGACAATCAGGGAGATATTCAGAATGACATTAAAATCATAGAGAAAAGGTTTCTATAAATAAGCAGGGAGACTAACGGAATTTAAAAAGATTTATTCATTTTAGGGAGGTTTCTGCATAATCAGGCAGATTTCATTTTGAATACACTCCCATGTGATGATGTTTCAGCAAATAAGATTGAATCGTTTCAGCAAATAAGATTGTATCAACTCTCCAAGATAAAAATGCCTAAATAGTAATACAGATTCCTCAGAGACGACCATCGTACCTCACAAGACAAACCGGTGTAACCAGTTGGGCATCGGCATCGCTCCACTTTGAACGCCGGAGACCCAGTCCCGTCCTTCTTAGTGATGTCCATGGCAACATTGCTGAGGCTAAATCATCAAAATTAAAACACAAAACAGTCCGTTAAACCGTTTGCCACAACAAAGAAATCAATCACTGAAGCTCTTCGCTCTTGGAAGGGGCTTGCTCATGAAGGGGCACCGCAACTTCTCTCTAGTAAGGGGCACTTGGTAAATTTGTATTGAAACCTTGCAAAGGGCACCCTGACCCAAGCACAGGGGCAACTGCTGTGGGTGCTGGGGTTTATTTGAGGGCTACAGCTTAGCTGTCTGAGAATATTGACAAAATATCTAACAACTTGAATCAATATTAATTTTGTTTTTTACCCATACACCAATGTGTGTTAGCACTGTATACTCAGTACTTTCCCCCCGAGTCCTGTGAAAAAAATATCACAGGCATGTTTACTCGGGTGGGATTCGAACCCACGACCCTTGCAATTCTAGGGCAGTGTCTTACCAACTAGACTACAGAGGTTGCCCGGTAGCTAGAGGCAGTTCGAATCCTATGAATCAACTTAAAACAACAGTTTAGGAGGTTATTTGAAATGGTGGCATTTCAAACTTTTAAGTAACCCCTGAAGTAAAATATTTCAAAAAAGTGTCTTCTTTGTTTACCTAGCGTCGTAGATTTTATTGTAGTACTGAGCTCTGATCTGAATTGAAGAGATTCCTGCAAGGATGACCATCATGTCCTCTCGAGTCACTGTCCGAGCCGAGAAACTGTACTGGAACATATCCTGGTAGGAGACAAAAAAAATAAACAGAAGCCAGTTAGTAGCCGTCAAAACGGCAAGATCCAGGATAACCAATCCATAAAACAAATTGAAGTCCATTGGGTACAGTTTTCTTCAATGATATGATGGAAAGGTAGAACATTTTTAACACATACCTCGACGAGATCAACGGACATATCGAACGGACGACCATTCTGGGGACGGTCCTCATTGGTGTACATGATGGTGATGTTGTTACCCTGGAAACACAAACAGATATAGTATTAAGCAACCGGAAAGTAATAACTCACCCTTCTTCAATTACGTTCATTCCCCTGCCTCATATTTAACGGAGCAGCTCGGCAAAAAAATCACGGGAACCAATCAAAATAAAATATACATTGCAATATACATTACATGGTATTTTGGATGGTAACCTGTTTCTGCTTAGCAACAAAAATTATGCTTAGTAATTTTTGACGCTAAGCAATTTTTGACGCTAAGCAATTTTCTTATGCTAAGCAATTTTCTTATGCTAAGCAATTTTCTTATGCTAAGCTATTTTTTTATGCAGAGCAATTTTTTATGGAAAGGGAACCAGTCTGATTGAGATTCTTAATATAGAGAATGGTAGGTGGTGGTAGAAATAATAATATGACACTTGTAAAGCGCAAACATATCCACCTAACAAGTAGGCGCTCAAGGCGCGACAAAGAAAAACAATGAACAAAAACAAGATACTTAAATTAAACTGTGTTGTTGTAGGCAATTACCATGAGGTGGGTTTTGAGGGTAGTTTTAAAGGAGTTGAGGGATGAAATAGAGCGAATGTTGTGAGGAAGGCTGTTCCCAAAGACGAGGGGCAGCAATACGGAAAGATCTATCTCCCCAGGAGCGTTAAGATCTCCGTTCAGTCAGAAGATGTTGACTTGCTGAACGAAGACCAGATCGACTGGGGTTATAAAGCCTGATGAGTTCAGATAAATATGGCGGTGCGGTACCATGTATTGAACAGTAGGTTAAGGGGAGGGGGGGGGTAGAGATACTTACGCTGATAATGACTTCAGGTCTACGTAGAGGCACAGACACAGAATCACCTCTCTCAGGAATCCCGTTGCTCTGAACGGTAAACTCCAGCTTACCACCGTAGGAGGTCAACTGTGGAATCAAAATAAAATCACTTTAATGAGAAGAAAACGTTTAAAGATTATAACTGGCTCCCCTGAGTTTTTACCACTTACAAATAATTTTTCTTCTTGTATCCCCAGTGTGGGATAATAAAGTTCTTATCTTTTATAGAATAAACAATTAATTCATCACCACGACATGAGAAAATGATAGGAACAACCAGGTTGAAAAATCGTTTACAAAGAAAACATCTGCAGAAAAGGCAGAGGCCGGTTACAGACCTATGGTGAGAAAGAGGTTTTGACAAGCTCGTTCCCAGGGGTGATTGATCTCGCCGCACCATTTTTTCCCAGCATGCCTTGCTCGATCATAACCCCTGGAAGTGTGACTTCAAAATATCCGAGTATATGGGATATTACAATTAGCCCTGTGGTTGATCTGTTCTGATCTGTGTTGGGTCGTTAGTCGCGCACGGGCTGGATGCGCTGTGTGTAATAAAAAAGATAAACTTGCCTTGGCGTTAAGTGTTGCGTTGTGAATAGATAGATCTTTATACGCACGCGTTTCGGCGTATAGAGCTTTTTGAAGACGCACAGCGTTTCATATTTTGCGCGTATATGATAGCCAATCAAAGACACGGATCGGAGTTTCGGCCATGATGAATTTTTTGGGCCATACTTTAACAACCACCCATTATACTCCCCTGGAAGTATGGTCAGGGAGATAGCTCAGTGAGCTATTAATCCTGAGCGCTTCAATAAAAGAAACTTTCATAACAAATTAATTTTTTCAATAAATAAATAAAAAAACCACCTTATTTCCGAGATAGGATTCCGGTGCCTCCCAGTAGATAGCCTGGTTTGGGTCTGTTCCAGTGCCGATATCACCAATGTAGACGTTGACCAGGTTACCAACTGATCTAATCACTGGAGTCTTCACATTGGTCACGGTCCAACCTTCCATGTCAACCAACTGCAAAAGAGAAACAATACGCATCAAGGGTTTAGTGTGTTTTTATAATTGTATTGCTGTTTTTTAATTTCTTAGGTTTGTTAATGATTAATTACTTAGATTAGTTCTTTTTAGCCTTTGTTTTTTTTTCTTAAATTGTATCTATGTGAAGCGCCTTGAGCGTCTTTTAGGCGGACTTTGGCGCTATATAAGTTTATTATTAAGTGTACTGCTACAAGAGGGCGACAGATTGCAAACGAGATGTGAATAATGGAAGGCTGCTACAACAAAACCTCCTTCAGCAGACATGCTATCTGCATCAGTGAAAAAAAATCAAAAAATCTAACAGCTCAGGTGGTCAGTTTGGCGTAGTGGTATCTTTACCTGCCTTCCACCTCTAGGACCCTGGTTCACATCCAACTGATTATATGTGGATTGGGTTTTCAGTCCCTACCCGACTGCGTGGGTTTTCCCTGGAATAATTCTCTGAGGTTTCCCCCGCCCCCCCCCCCACATCTAAAACTTAAAATAATGAAGGTATGAATAACTTCAAGATAATGAAGGTAGAAAGCTTCCCTTAAAATTTTACTTAACTGAGGTGCTGTACTTTGTGGGAAATAAGTAAAATAGTTTCAAGAAAATAATTTGTGTCTCAGTGAGATGAAAATGATCTTAGCATGTACAACTGATGTAGGCGACTCTCCTGAAACATTGCTCTGTGATTTCCCCTTTTCCTTCCAAAAACTTCACGACTAATGAAGCTGAAACTTCTACAGGTGAAATATATTACACATCTTCATTCACAGTGAGTAGGTTTTTCATGTCATGGCCAAAAACTTGATCTGCAATCGCTATCAAAACTTTTTAAAGGGAAGGTACACCTTTAGGAATTGTCAAAGACCAGTCTTCTCACTTGGTGTATCCCATCATAACCATAGAATAACAAGCCTGTGAACATTTGGGCTCAATCGGTCATCGGAGTTGCGAGAAAATTATGAAAGAAAAAAACACCCTTGTTTGATGAATTTGTGTGCTTTCAGATAGGAATAAAAAGCCTTCTAGCTAGAAGTCTTTTATTATTTTAGTGAAAAATTACCCCTTTCTCAAAAATTACGTTACCTCAGAGGGAGTTGTTTCCCACAATGTTTTGTACTATCAACAGCTCTCCATTACCAAATCAGTTTTTAAGTTAATATTTGTTTTGAGTAACTACCAAACGTGTACCTCCCCTGTAAGAGAAATTAAAGTCTTACCCTATCATACGGTCTTCCATAGCTTCTACAATCTGTTGAATGTCCAAAGCAGAAGCAATTGATACACCCTTTTGTGTTGCTCGGCTGTAGGTAGAAGGTTCCCTCTTTACATTGATTACACTGCTCACCGGCCACGTTTTCCTATTAAGAATAACAACAATTCTTATATAGCGCATTTCACAATAACCGTATCAATGCGCTTTACATTAGTGCCCTGGGCCCAATTTCATAGAGCTGCTAAGCACACAAAATTTGCTTAGCATGAAATTTCTTCCTTGATCAAAACAGGATTACCAACCAAATTTCCTTTTGTTGCATATTGCTTGAATACTGGTAACTCAGCTGTTGTTTGCTTATCCTGAAAATCACGTGGAAATTTGGTTGGTAATCCTGTTTTTTTAAAGGAAGAAATTTCACGCTTAGCAAATTGGTGTGCTTAGCAGCTCTATGAAATTGGGCCCTGGTCATAGGGCCAATAACATCCCCCTTTTTTTTATGTTTCTCAGCTCCCTGGGGAGTACATGGAGGGAAAAGAGTTGATCTATGTATAGACCCATTGCACAACTTACAGAGCACTTGCCTGCGCTCTCCTGTCAGCCATTTTAGGGGTCAATCATGCACAAAAGGATGGTACACCAGTTTTTTAAGGTATTTTTGTTTACTTTAGGGCTACATGATTACTTCTAAAAAAACATACCTGTGAAGTGAAATCTTGGATATGATGTAATGATTCTATATTTACATTCAGCGAACATTAATGAGGGTTAAAGGTCCAATCTTACCTTGCATTCACACTCTGCAGTGTCCTGGTTGCAGATGCCTGGTTCTGTACCGCTAGTATCACAATAGCAGGATTCACAGAAGGGATACCGGTGATGACCTGGTTCACACTGGTCACACTTGCGACCTCCAACATTTGGTTTACACCTGGATTAAAAAAAAAAAAAACGATCATTCTCAAAAAACGGTCTATCAACAATAATATAATTGTTTTGTTGTACGCCTTTTCAAGCCAAATACGCCTTTCTAGGGCTCGAAATTAACACTGAACCACTGGCCCGAGGTCAGTGACTTTCGCATTGGGACAGTAATCACTTAACAGGACAAGCCCAGTGGTCTCTATGTTTTTCAATTAAGTAAAAAAAACAATTGTCTATGAGTCTGATAAATATATGTCAACTCTCTTGTGTACTGAAGTACACTTTATCAATATAAACCACACGGGAAACTGACTGGGTAAATTTGTAAATGATTTTTGGGGTTGAACAAAGAATTGACTAGAGTGGGATTCGAACCGTCCCCTAGCTGCCGCTTCCCAGGTTGTATCGTAATTTGGGTGTGATCCCTGGCTACACGGCAGTTAACGGTTGTATGGCTTCCGACTGGCACCCCCGAACAAAGATATTGACAGAATAGGGACACCGCCAATATAGGGCTAGATAGCTCAGTTGGTAGAGCGCCGGCACGTTAATCCGGAGGTCGTTGGTTCGAATCCCACTCTAGTCAATTCTTTGTTCAACCCCAAAAATCGAAGTACACTTTACTCAAAAGACAAATAAAATAGATTTTCTTTGTGTTTGAGCGACTCATTTTGAGTCTGGTCTTAGCAAATTATATTCTAGTCCAGTAAAAATGTTGAGCTACAAGCCGAGTCCTGCTTTTAATGTTGGACTTTTGTCACCCCCAATCACCACTGGCACCCAGCCTTCCAAAACCATGCACTAGATTTCCCAGTCAACCGGACAAGTACTGGGGTGGATTTCACAAAGAGTTAGGACCAGTCTTATCTCGAGTTAGGACCAGTTACTCGTCCTAGCTTAGGACTATCCATGCAGTTTGTTCGTCTCCTAGGACTAGTCCTAAGTTAGGACTAGTCCTAACTCTTTGTGAAATCGACCCCCTGGACTTATGCAGGAGAGTTCTCAGTCATGAAACACCACAACTAGACGTAGAATTGGATAAACATGAGACTCAAGAACTAAGATTGAATCCAAAGCTTACCCGCACTGGCCAGTCACCTCATGACAGTTGTAGTCTCCACCGACGATACCACGGCCATTACAGTCGCATTCCTACAGATCCACAGACATCAAAATAAAAGCTTTTAAGGAACTTTCTTGGGTATTCAATCACAGTTTGTCTGATCTAAAGTAGGAAGGATATCATGCCTGCTTTAAAGGCACAGGACACTATTGGTAATTACTCAAAATAATGGTTAGAACAAGAACTTACTGGTAACCAGCATTGGAGAGCTGTTGATAGTATGAAACATTGTGAGAAACAACTCCCTCTGAAGTATAGTAGTTTTTGAGACGGAGACAATTTCTAAGTTAAATGTTTGAAGACTTCAGGCCCAAAGCTTTTTTTGGCATGTGAAAAAACGTGATCGCACAAACTTGTGCAACAGAGGTGTATTCTGTCATTATACTCTTGCAACGTTGATGACTAATTGAGTCAAAAGTTTTATAGATTTGTTATTTTATGCGTACATGTATGTTGAGATACACCAAGTGACAATACTGTTCTTTGACAATATTGCCAAAGGTGTCCAGTGCCTTTATTTTTTTTTTTTTTTAAGGAGTGCCCCCTGAAAAGACAAGCATAATATCCCATAGGGATAGCTAAGAGCTTGTTTCAACAGACCATTCCACGTTAAAAAAAGAAAAGAAAAAGAAAAAGAAAAAAAACCAAGACGAAAAGAAAGGAGATAATGGTTTTTGGACTATGCCTCGCTCACTAGAAAGTGATGAGAGACACAACAACTAGCATCACCTGCAATCATAATTGCCGTATGAATACAGAAGTGATTAAGACTTACGGCACATCCAACGAGGGGGTCATACCCAAAGGTATTTTCCTGACAGCGATCGCAAGTATCACCGACGACGTTGTTGGGGCAGATACACTCTCCTGTCACTTCATTACATACACCTGATCTGCAGCTACACCCTGTAAGTGAGTGGGAGAACAAAAAGAAATCAATGGGTGATGGTGATGGGCAATAGTTCATCTGCACGTATGATGGGAGAAGGGGCAACTCTTGAGGGAGAAAGTCAATGTTAAACAGGAGGCAATTTCATTAAGCAGTTTAAGCAGAAAATATCGCTTAACAATTTTCTGCTAAGCAGAAATGACCAGTTTACCAGTCACAAATCGTACATGTGACATGGTAGTTTGGCGGGTAACCTTATTCTGGTAACCGTAATTATGTTGCTCTCAGCTACTTTTTCTGCTTTTCTATGAAATTGGGTGGAGGTGGTAACTTGAGGTTAGCCTGGGGAGATCCTAGGGTTTTAAAGGTTTTTATTTTTTATTATTATTATTATTATTATTATTATTATTATTATTTTTTATTTTTTTTTTTTTTTAACCAATGTATCCAGATTAAGTCTGAGAGGGGAAAATACTCAGCCTCCGAACTGTACATTTAAACATCAATACTGTTATTGTTATTATTACAAAGAGGGGACAAGACTTACTGTAACAGTTAGGGAAGTCATAGTAGCCGATCTTGCAGCGGTCGCAGCGGCGCCCGGCGATGTTATTCTGGCACTGACACTGACCACCGAGGGCGTCACAGTTGAAGCTCAGCGAGCCCTGACGATTGCACTCACAGGGGAGGGCGCCGTTGTTGTAGTCAGCCGACAGCGAGAAAGTGGCTTGTCGACAGAATCCGGTACCATCGGGACTACAGTAGTGAATACACAATGGATTGTTGCATAAGAAATAATAGGCATTTATGCTAAACAGCTGTATCAAAGCACCATCCAAGGTATACAAACAATCCCATTAAAGGAACACGTTGCCTTGAAAAGCGTTTGTAAGCATTTGTGATAAAATGTATATGGGTAGAGAGGTGTTGTAAAAGTAGAATATAATGATCTACACAAACATGCCTCGAAATTGCACGGTTTTCCTTTTACCTCATCGACTAACACGGTTGGCCATTTATGGTTTACTCCCATAAATGGCCGACCGTGTTAATTCGCAGAGTAAAAGGAAAACCACGCAATTTCGAGGCAAATTTGTGTGGATCATTAAAAGATCTTTCTATCCATATGCATTATATAACAAACGGTTACAAACGCTTTTGATAGACCAACTCGTTCGATCCAAGGCAACGTGTTCCTTTAAACATATTCAACTCCTTTGGAGTATGCAGCTCCAGATAATCATTCACATCAATGTGTGGAATCAATCTGTGTGGTTGTTTGGGTTGGGGGGGTAGGGGTTGGGGGGGGGGGGTCGGTGTTTATGTCATGACCCTCAGAGCCTGATATTAATTTTGAAAAAGCCTTTGGAGTGCCACAGCAGACCATGGAGTTGAGAAAGATTACAGAAATGTTACTGCTGCAATATCCGGGGCACTAATGTAAAGAGCTATGATACGGTTATTGTAAAATGTCCCATATATACGAACTAGTTATTATTATTATTACCTGATGTAGAAGTTATTCCCGCCACATTTACGGATGAATTCTCCAGCTCTGTCTTGAGGCTCTTCCTCCAGGATGTCTGTGGTGTACACGTCTTCTGGAACTGCGATCACGTAGTCCTACAGTTGGAACAAAAGACACCGTTACTAACAGCAACCAATTTCATAAAGCTGTTAAGCAGAAAACGCTGCCAAAGTTATTTTCTGCTTAGCAATTATGAGCAAATTGTACATGTGACAAGGTATTCTGTTTGTTGACCTTATTCTGGTTAGCATATATTTTGTTTCGTTACGCATAGTTTTGCGCTTGGAACCGGGAAGCTAGTCAGCTTTTAATCCATCAAATCACTCATAACAATTTTTTTGGAACAAAAAACCTCTTGAGAAAATCTTGTCTGGACAATAAACCAGTTTCTTGACTGCTCTTCATGAAAATTTTTATTATAATTGCAAGATTGACTCACAATCCAGATTTCTCCTTCACTTCCATCAATCACAGATATGTAGTATCCCTGACCATTGCCAGTGAGGTCAAAGGTTGAACTGCCATCGGCTAAGTCCACAACAGCTCTACATCCTGACACATGAGGGCAGTATCCGGCTTGGAAGGTTCCTACAAAAACAAAGAGATTAAAAGTGACTGGTTAAAGACACTGGAAACTTTTGGTAATTGTCAAAGACCAGTCTTCTCACTTGGTGTATCTCAACATATGCATAAAATAACAAACCTGTGAAAATTTGAACTCAATTGGTCGTTGAAGTTACGAGAGAATAATGGAAGAAAAAACACTCTTGTCGCACAAGCTGTGTGCTTTCAGATGCTTGAATTCGAGACCTCAAAATCTAATTAAAATAGTTCAGTGAGAGTTACTTCTTTCTCGAAAACTACGTTACTTCAGAGGAAGCCGTTTCTCACAATATTTTATACATGTACTATCAACATCTCTCCATTTACCAAGTAAGTTTTTATGCTGACAATTATTTTGAGTAATTTCCAATAGTGTCCACTGCCTTTAAGAGACGGACAGAAGTGTGCTTCATTCGGATGAACCTTGGAAGCAAGGGTTGTGGTGATGAAAGTTTTTGAGCTGTGGTGTATAAAACCTTGTTGTTTTGATCACTTGTTCTGATCATAATTTTGTTAGTTCGCTCCTGAAGACCATTTAAGGGACGGTAAAGGTTTGATAATCACTCTTAAAATTAATGACAATAAAAACCTTTGGTTATACGCCTACAGCCGCTTGCGATAGAATAAACAATTTTGAGAAGCATTTCACTTTGAAGTAATGTGGTTATAACAAAAGATAACAATTTTTATGCCCTCCAAATTGAATCTGAGAAGCGTTACTCTCAGATAATGATTTCCATTTAGTGATTATTTTTTGTCTGTGGACATATTGGCTCCAGATTTTCAGCAATATGTCAATGAATTCACGAAGCCGAAGTTAACGAGGACATGACAGCATGCTTACCCTCTCCTTCAAATTCACCAAGAACGTTGAAGTCCA
This sequence comes from Asterias rubens, assembly GCF_902459465.1. Taxonomy (NCBI): domain Eukaryota; kingdom Metazoa; phylum Echinodermata; class Asteroidea; order Forcipulatida; family Asteriidae; genus Asterias; species Asterias rubens. The sequence goes on from NC_047082.1 coordinate 9,701,043, forward strand.
CACCCACAGTAGCACCGCCGGGTTGGAAGTAATGAACGACGTAAACATAGCGACCGGTTAGCGGCTCAACATCATCATAGTTAACAGAGGACTGAGGAAAAAACAAAAAACAAAATCCATAAACTCAATTAATCAAATCAGTTTATTTCCACAGTATCAAAATAAAATCAGAGACGTTATAAGTTGGAAGTTATGAGTTAAACAGTTGGTTGATAAGAAATAAGTCAATTTAAATCAAGAATAAGCATGGAAGTTCATGAAACTGTGGAGGGACCCATAAATAACAGCTTGTAAGGATATGGGTTGCTGAGTAAGCGTGTGCGTTGAGCTGTCATCGGTTTTTGATGTCTTGTGGAAGACACTCCAGGTAGGAACAATGTATGTGGGGTGTCGTGGCCGAGTGGATAAGAGCACCGAACTCAAGCTCTGATGCTTCTATTCAGCAGAGTGTGGGTTCGAATCCAGGTCGTGACACTTGTGTCCCTGAGCAAGACACTTCACTATAATTGCTTCTCTCCACCCAGGGGTAAATGGGTACCTGTGAGGGCAGAGATGGTTCTTGTGATTGGTTCAGCCATGTAGAGCATATGATTGTCGCACAGGCTGTATACTCCCCAGGGAGCTGAGATGGTTCAAGGAATGACTTACATGTAGGGCCCAGTGACCAGGGGTAATAATGTCGGGGAAGCGCTTTGAGACACCCCGTGAAAAGGCGCTATATAAAAACCGTGTATTATTATTATTAGTATCTCCTGAAAGGACAGGTGTAATCAGGTGTAGGCACAGCGCAAACCTGGTGGTCTAGTGGTAAGACATCGGGGCCCAATTTCATGGCTCTGCTTACCGCCGAATTCTGCGCTTACGATCACAATTCCCCGCTCACGTGCAAGCCCTGAATTTCTGCGCTAGCCTTGAAAGCGTGGAATGCCTAGTAGCGCAGAGTACGCATGCGCAGAAGCCAAAATTCGCCGCTAACCTGTGAAATACGCTTGCCGTAAGCACAGAATTCCTTGCTTCCGTAAGCGCCGATTCTGTGCTTACGGTAAGCAGAGCCATGAAATTGGGCCCTGCTCTAGCAATGCAAAGGTTGTGGGTTCGAATCCCACCCAGAGTGGATTTTTTTCTCTCACAGAACTCAGGGAAAGTACTTAGTAAGTAAAATGCTGAATACACATCAGTGTAAAGGTTAAAACAAATTACATTCTTTATCTCCAATGCAAAACTAGCATCTATCAAATTTTCATCACTGCCATTAAAATGTTTGTGATCTGAGCAATACGCTCCATATTCCTCGAACTCGCCTGGCCAGTTACGGGGACAGGGCTTACTCCAACATAGCACCAAGACTCTGGAATACCTCAGACAAATACACGACATCACTCTCTTCCAGCAGAAACTCAAAAACACACTTGTTCTTGCTTGCTTTCCAACATCTTGACAAAACTTGACCGACGCCTTTGAATGTTTCTCTTTTTCAGTAAAGTGCGCCTTATAAATGCTGTAGTTTATTTATTATTATCTTACCGATCCGCTGCCATCTGTGGTGATGTAATGCAAGGTAATGTCTTGGTCCAGGATATTAGGAGGTAGAGGAGCAGAGTCGTCGATATCGGACTTGTCAATCCAGACAGCATGAGGGGGAATCGGATAAGTAGATCCGTGACATCTGTTGATGGGAAAATGGCAACTCAACGTTATCAAAGAGTATTTAAGTTTCAGACCTTTTTAATTTGGCGTTTCTCTCAACTGATACTGTAAGGGAATATTGTATTCTTGGTGCTTTCCGAGTCTGAACTGTTTTGACACTGTCACCACTATCATATTGCAGGCTATTACAATCAGCTTTTTTTTCCAAGGGCCGTTGCCACCTACTCCTGGGGCTGAAACAGGGTTATTTCCTTTACAGCCAGTATACAGATGTAGGCTTGGGTTTATGCATTCATCACATGATGCCATATTGCAGGCTGGCATAGTTTATCTTGTCTTCAAAACCACAGTGGATGATATTGATTGGTCAGACAGTAGAGGGTCAAAGACAGAGTGTAACTTAAAGTCACTTACTGTCCATCGGCTGTGCGGACACACTGAAGGGCTGGAGTAACAATGTCATATGACCACTTGCTCACAGGAATAGCAATAACTTGACTCTGAAAAAAACAGGAATAAATTTGAAATTATATCCCAACTCTTTTACGCTACCACTACAAATTAGTTCAAGATCATCAGAGACTGCAAAAATCACCCACGAATACTTCACTACAAACAAAAGTGAATTTCAACCAGACAGGGCCCAACTTCAGAAAATGATGCATAACAATTATTTTCTAAGCTGAAATGATCAGGTTACCTGCCACAAATTGTACATGTGACATGGTTGTTTGGCTGGTAACCTTACTCTGGTAAGCAAACTTTTGTTGTGCTTAGCTACTTGTGCTTAAGCAGCTCTATGATACATTGGATCAGGCATACCTGTATAGACGATGTGACCTTTGTTTACATTTAAACCGCCCTATGTTGACAAAACACTGTATACGTCATGTTTCGCCGGGCAAAAAGATGCGTAGTCATGGTAAGATTGCATACACTTTCTAGCTGGCTGCCAAAACACAAAGGTTTTGCCCGGCGGTATGCGCGCGAATCATGTTGTGGTTTTCGAGTGACGTCAGAGGTCACATCGTCTTTAACCATAGCCCAAAAGTGTGGGTGTTGATTTACTGAATGGTGTTGGATCTGAATAAACCTATTTTAAAAAAAACACAATGATGTTTTGTTGTTGTTTGTTGGTTTTTTCTTTCTTTCTTGTCGATGTAAACAGACTTACGATTCCAATGAGGTCAGGGCTGCCATCTAGGGTGATCCTGACGTATGGATTCTGGCTGTCAATGCTAAACACCATCGGCATACCATCGGCATCGACAATCACTGCACGACACCTGCAAGATGAAAATAGTGTAAATCATTACTTCAAACTCACTCTAGAAAACATTTGTAATTACTGGGTGGAAAATTATTAGTTTCAATCGAAAGTATGGCTGATTGTTAGGTTCCTACCAAAACCAAATAGGATTTGAAACTTTGCATGGTAGAAGTTTAACTAAGAGAGGTTTGCGGAAACACCTTGTGAAAATCTCTAGTGTTGGTTCTGTAAAGAACCGGTGGTTAAAGACTCAACATTTCAATTAGTATGCTCCGGTTGTATTTAGGATAATGCATTCAAAGAAATATTTCAATCTTTGAAAAAATACTTTCATAGCTGATAAAATAGCATTTTAGGAAATAATTTCAAAGTTGGTAAAATAGAATTTGAAGAAATGCCTTTAAAATTGAGAAAATGTTTTTTTTTACATTTGAGAAAATCAAATACTTGAAGTTCAAAAAAACCTTCCCAAAAAAGTCAATCAATAACAATTTTAAATTTTAATTTTGATTGCCACTATAGCAATACAAATTGTCTACGATCATGCACAAAATCCCTGACATAACCAGGCATGCAACTGCCCGTTGAAAAAAAAGAGGAAAATTTTCAAAGGCACAAGGCAAGTGCGGAGCGAGGCAGCCGAAACGCCATGGGACATGATACCCACAATGGTACCCTAGAAAATGTTGAGGTTTCTAGCATGTACTAGGCTTATTTTACATGATTGTAGTTGTACACTGTTAATGCCAGGCATATATTAAGGTAAAACAAAAACGCGGAATTCCGCGGAAACGCGGAAGAGTTGCATGCCTGCATAACAAGGATCACCTCTCAGTTGATGACATTTTCACTCACGAGGAAAGAAATTATTTTACTGGATATGAAATAATAACTTACAGGAAAGAGCAATCAAAGAAGTTGATAAAACCACGCTGAGTCCCTCCTGAAACGGATACCTCAAAACTACCGGTCTGGACTCCCGGCCCACCACCAAAGTATTCAGTGACAAAGACATATTCACCAGCCTCTGTGATTGGTACGTTCAAGAGAAGGTTCTTCTGTAAGTGGGTAGAAGGAAAAAGAGTCCAATAATCAATCGAGTAGGATTTGAAACTTTGTATGGTGGCAGTATGAGAGGTTTGCGGTAACACCGTGTGAATATCTCTTTTGAGTGGTGTTGGTTTAACGACTCAATGTTTCGATCAGTATGCTTTGATCGCTTTAGGAGAATGCTGGATGCTGCTTCACCGGTTCTTTTCAGAACCACCACTATTCAAAAAGAGATATTCACATTGTGTTACCGCAAACCTCTCTTCAAATAACTCAAGTTCTTCGACGAGACAAAATTCTCAACGGGAATTGTCTTGTAGTGTAAAACGCTCCAAACTCCACTTCTGTCAGTTGTCTGACTTTGTAGAATATGGTACTGTAGGCTCAAATATCAGATGTCTATCAACGGAACTGGCATACCAATCCCATCTGAGTTTTCTTTCACAAAAACTATGTCACTTCACCTCACAATGTTTTATAGTATCAACAGCTCTCCATTGCTCGTTACCAAGTAAGTTTTTATGCGTTCAATTATTTTGAGTAATTACCAATAGTGTCCAGTGTCTTTGAGGAGCTAGAGTTTTTATTACTTACATGTTGTGAATCTATGACAGCGAGGTCACTGACTCCGATTTCAATCAGCATGTCCTGATCCAAGAATTGTGTGGCGGGAACATTGGTTCCGTCAATCTCGTAGTAGCCATAGACACCACGGACGACGTAGAAATAATCCTCAATGGGGTACGTGTAGTAATTACATCTGTAAGAAGTCAAGGAAAACCAATTCTCAAAAGGGAAAATCTGTATGAGACAGTCAGATGCTAACGATCTTGTATGATTAGGTTTTTAAGTAAGTAGAGTCTGTCCCGAGCCAATATGGCTCATCAGGCCGGTGTTTATCTCCGGTTTCCTTGGCATTAAACGACTGAGAATATTTCTATTCCCCCTGGACAGGATGCCAGTTCATCACAGGTTATTCTCCCTAACCCCGGAACACTGCTTAGCCATTTTCTGCTAAGCAGATACGAGCAGGATAGCAGTCACAAACTATACACATGACATGGTAGTTTGGCTGGCAACCTTATTCTTGTAAGCATAATTATATTGTGCTTAGATACTTTTTGTGCATTTATAAGCAGCTCTATCAAAGCAGAAGTACTTGTACATAAGGGTTAAGAGACGAGTCATGTGCATTGCTCACCTTTCTTGGGGTACTCCAAAAATGCAAGGTTCGGACACTTTCTGTTGCAGGATCGTGGCCTCGTAGTAGGCCGAGGGGATCAGAACAAGGTAATCCTATCAACAAAAAGGAGGAGGCGAGGGGTGAATATTGACATTTAATTAATACTGCAACTGCGTTTGGAAGATTGGAAATATTCAAAATCTTAATTAATGTTTTGAAGTTAGTTAATCAGTAAGGTAAGAAAAGTTTTTAAACTTTCAAATGCAGAGAATAAATTGAAAATAGAATTAGTGATCAACAAATCTCAATGATAGAAATGATGAGCTCCTACCAGTAGGACTCCCTCTGGAGCCTCGATGGTGACAGTCCAGACGCCAGGGTTGAGTACGAAAGGGCTGATGACTCCACCCCCTTCAACAGTGACGAGCTGAGGACTTCTACCGGGTGTGAACAAGATGCTGCTGGATTGCTCCGAACCTAGAGACCACATTGACAACAAACAACTGAGGATTGTAGGCATTGCAAGGTGGACCGTCATAAGTGTGACCCCGAACTAAACCCTGGGCCCAATTTCACAATTTCATATAGCATGACATTTCTTCCATGATAAAAACAGGACTACCAACCAAATTTCCACGTGATTTTCAGGAGAAACAAACAACAGCTGAATACCAGTAACAAGCAATATGCAACAAGTGAAAATTACTATGGTAGTTCTGTTTTTTATCAAGGAAGAAATTTCATGCTAAGCAAATTTGTGTGCTTAGCAGCTCTAAACAAACACGAGACTACAATCAACATGGCTGAAAATACTGAAAAGACATTTACTCCGGGGTTTTATTGCATATCCCTGACTCCAGAGCAGTGGTGGCTATGCCCATGTGCTGGGGATACATCAGGGGTAAAGCAATCCAAGTGTGAAAGGGCCAGAAGTTATTCCCCAGGGTTGCCCCCAGGGTTGCCCCCAGGGAATGGATTAGTGTGAAAAAGGCTCATGCTCAGTGTGACTCAACTTACCGAGGGAAGGATCTGATGGTGTAACGGTAATGGTCCCTCTGACGCTAGACTCTCCACGGTAGACGTAGTGTAAGACCAGATGGTACAAACTGGGTGATGTTACCTCAATTTGTATGATCACAACGGGCTGGGGGGGGGAGAGGGTATTCTTGAAATAATGAAATGGTTCCATAAAATAAATATTTCACAACTATTGCTCTAACACGAGGCCATGACCCAGTCAAACAGCTTGAGCTACAGCTATTGGCTTTTGTAGGCAGCGATAATGTTGACAAACTTGGTCTTTTCAGCCACTGGTTGTTGCCACTGCTAAAGCTGTCACTTCAAGCACATGACTCAATCAAGCAACTTGAATTACAGTTCAGGTCAGTGGCTGCATTAACAATGTGCTTAGCGCGAATTCTGCTCTTACAATCACCATTCTCCACTTACTGTGTAAGCGCTAAATTTATGCGCTAGCCGTAAAGCGAAGAATACCTAGTTATGTGGAGAATAAGAGCAAACAAGCACAATTCCCTGATAACCCGTGAAATACGCTTAAGTAAGCGTGGATTTCCCTGCTTCCGTAAGCGCAGATTCTTTGCTTTCGGTAAGCAGAGCCATGAAAATCGGCCCTGGTCGTTTCACCCACTGGCCGTTGCCACTACCAAAGGCGTCAATTTAGAAAGGGTATCAAGTAGAATTTAACACTATAGTCTGCTTACCTGAATGGCAGACATGACTGCATATGCAAGGTAGGAGAAGCCAGGGAACTCGTTCTCATCGAAGCCAACTCTGAGACGACCATTAGCGGGTGTGGTACCTCCCTCAATCTCAAAGCGATGCTGGAAAAGGTCTGGAAAGTAATGGGTCGGAAGGGGTCTACAAAGAAAGAACAAAATGTAAAAATAATTTACATTTCACTTTAACCATAGAATAGAAGTTGTAGATTTCCGAGTTTTATCTGATTTGAGGCACTTTGTGTGGTGCTGCCATTTGAGCTGTTAGGCAAATGTCGGCTTTCCAATTGGATAATCTCGTTAAATTTACGATACAGGTATGTCACATGGTATTAAAACTCTATGTCCACAGCTGACAGAAAGGGTGTGCAAAGTAGACACAGCAAAATGAAATGATTAAGTGCTTGGTTGTCGTGGCCGAGTGGATAAGAGCACCGAACTCAAGCTCTGATGCTTCTATTCAGCAGAGTGTGGGTTCGAATCCCAGTCGTGACACTCGTGTCCCTGAGCACGACACTTCACTATAATTGCTTCTCTCCACCCAGGGGTAAATGGGTACCTGTGAGGGCAGAGATGGTTCTTGTGAATGGTTTAGCCGAGTCGCGCAAATATTGCGCACAGGTTGTATACTCCCCAGGGAGCTGAGATGGTTCAAGGAATGACTTAAGGCCCAGTGACCAGGGGTAATAATGTCGGAAGCCCTTTGAGACACCCCTCGGCGTGAAAAGCGCTATATAAAAATGGTCTATTATTATTATTATTATTATTATTATTATTATTATTATTATTATTATTATTATTATTATTATTATTATTGGTTTGAAATGAACTGTTAAGCACTGAACATAAGTTCATTTTGATAGAGCACTGACAACTGCACAGCATGTCAGTGACTATCCTCTGTCACATTACAAAGTTGTTGTTTTTTTAGGAAGTTTATTTCATACTTACTCGTTACACATGATGCCAGTAACTCGTGGTTTACAGACACACTGACCGGTCGTCTTATCACAAGCACCGTGGCTACTTCCACCAACATCACAACCACAATCTGAGAAAAAAAGAAAAATAACTATCTTACCAAAAAGTCCTTTAGGAATGGATCAAACACACTATGGTTGCTTTGAGCGACATACAAATTTCTTTTCTTTTTCGTGAGGGTATTCCATCACAAAGCCATTGAAGCTTAAAGGAACATTACAGAATTGGTTTTTGCTTATTAAACAGTTGCTGGCAGTGTAATCACTTTATGTAATCCATCATATACATAAACTGACAAACCTGTAAAAGTTTGAGATCGATCGGCCATCTGGGTCACGAGAAAATAGTGCCAAAACAAAAATGAATTACATGTAAACGCTCACTGAGCGATAAACTCCAAACGGGAAATTAGTTTTATTTACTTCTCATCAAATATGATATTTCAGACAAAAATATTTCAAGGGATGTTTTTTACCATCATCATCATTAGACCATGTAAGTTTTAGGTAAATCTGTGATCTTCACGATTTTTGTTCTTACCAATTCTGTAACGTTCCTTTAACAGTCCAAACTGCTCAAAACGCTTCTCGAGAAGTTGTCTTGACTTTGTAGGATATGGCGAGCTGCAGGCCTTAACAACAAATGGTTTTTCCCCAAAAATTTGAGCCCTGTAAGGTTTCATCCCTGCAACCCATATTCTGTGGAATCATATTTTCTACTACGAAAACAACTCACCTCGACAACCAAGTGGGTCTTCAGCCATCAAACCAAAAGTACCGTCTCTACACTCGGCACAAGTACGTCCAGCAACTAGCGCCTTACAAAGACACTGACCAATTAACTGTAAACAAACAAAAAAGTGTAAACAAATCAGTACACTTTCACAGGCAATTTTGGATGTGCCTGCTGGGTTGCACTCACACCTCTGGCACCCATCTCGGTTCCTACCCGAAGTTTACACTACACACACATAATACTTACCATGTCACATTCACCCATCCCGTTGATTGTACCCGCTGGGTTGCAGTCACACCTCTCGCACCCATCTGGGTTGCTGATTTGTAGGTTCCAGAAGGTTGGCTCACAGGTGTCGCAGGTGCGTCCTTGGACATTGTCCTTACACAGGCAGGCTCCCTAGAGAGGAAATGCCATACGAATTAGTCAGTCAATAAAATGACAATACGCATTAAACTTAGGGCCTTGTCACACAAGGCACCTTGAAGGCAACCAACAGCAGCGCGTCATCAGGAGTACTTTGGTAGCACATGCATACATTCAAATGTGACTGAAGAGTGCCTGGAACTGGTTGCCTGTAAATTGCCTCATGTGATATGACCCCTAGACACAACAGCATGGTATCAACTCAATAGTGAATCAGAAATAACTGCTTTTTCTTATCACCATGAGGACATCAAAACATTTGAATTCCAAAAAAAAAATCTACAAAATTTTATTCCAGTATCACGCACAATATGTACATCCACAAACGACCACAGCATTAGACTCTACTTCTCCTCAATCGAAACTCTCACATCATTGGTCATGCCTTGAGCTGACAATGCTTTTACAACTACTAAAACCAGGCATTGAACTTCGCTCTTGAAGTGGGCACAGCAATTTATCTCTGGCATGTCTGGTAAGGGGCACTTCTATGGAATTTTGCAAGAGGCACCACAGGTAAAGCAGAGGGCACCGGGGCAACTGCTGTGGGTGTCAAACAAACAAAATATAGCAGCAACTACGTTTCAGTTACAAATCAGGCATGTCTGGGCTAAGCTTCGTCTGAGCAATAATGGGAGACTTTCCACTGCAAGGTGGCAGCAGACTTACCGGGTAAATTTCCATTGTTTACGTAGTTCTGAACATGCGCATAATTTTGAGAACAATGGATTTACCCGGTAAGTCTGCTGCCCTCTATCGTCCCAGAAAGTCTCCCATTATACAAAAACACATGCACAAGTTGGAGCACAAAACTGGAACACAGAGCATTTACAAACGAAAGGGTTTCTTTTATGACTGCATTTGAACGATGGGGCTTTGAGCAATGATAATAAACATTATATTTATTCCATCAATCAATCACAGGCAACTGATGAAAACTTGCTGAAAAGGTTACACTGAGCAATTCCGTCATTTTCTGCTCAACTGCAGGTGAGATTTTAAGAATTGAACAGACAAATAAAACTAGCCACTGTACGACGGTTATCAACTATGGTTTTGAATGGAAGATCAAATATGCCAGCCTGCAATTTGATACCATCTCTAGATTACACCCGTAAAGTTTGTACATCGATTTGCATCCCAGTCTTCAGAATTTTCATGTGAAGACCTTTTCTTTTCCATAAAGTACCAAGAATTGGCACACAGTTGCGTCACTATGCACAACCTTTTTGTTAAAAATAGTTTCAAACCAGTGGTCAAATCACTGGAAGGTATTACAAAGAGTAGAAGGGTTAAGAAATATTTAAACCTTCAAAGGTTTATTGTGGGAAAAAAAACACATTGCCTCAATGAGAACTACTCCTATTGGTTCATAGCCACCAATATTGTTTCTGAAATAGAAACTTTGATTGGCTGGTATTTTCCCGCTTCTTTCTGGATCCTTCCCTTAATCCCTTTCCCCTCTCTTTTTCTATAAATGGATATGTATTTGTTTGTACTTGTTTTATGCCTCTGAAGAAGGTCTGGTTTGGATCGAAAGCTGAGACCGCCTACCCTATTCATTAGACTAGCATAATATTCATATAATTTAATAACAGGTGCTCGGTAAGATAAGACAGGTGCCTGGTTAATTGATGGAGTAGACATTACATATAAATACCTCATGGTCGACCACACCTTGGATTAATCCCGCCACCTGATTAAAATTATCGTCCTGAGTGCATGACACAACAACGCAACATGAACATGCAAATAGAATGTTAGCAGCAAGTTAGTCATTAAAAAATACCATTAGTTAAAGGGTGTATGTACTTTTTTGTAGGACAAAAAAACACAATGTCCACAGATTTACACTAACCTTACACAGTTTGAAGATGATGATAGTTAGAAAGCTTCCCTGAAAATATTACGTGCTGAGGTGCTGTAGTTTTGGGGAAATGAGTAAAACAATGTCATAAAAATAATTCGTCTCATGAGACGAAAATTATTTTAAGCATTTTTTTGACATTGTTTTACTCATTTCTCAAAAACTACAGCACCTCAGTAACAGTAAGTAATAATTTGAAGGGAAGCTTTCCACTATTATTTTTATTTTTTTTTGTGCATTCATGCCTGGAGCTTTTCTTCTCTTCTTTTAAGTCTGTGTTTTTGTCATTGTTTACAATAATCTATGTAAACACGTCAATTTAAGTCTTTTTAACTTCTGTCGTGTATTTTGTTATATTTTTAATAAACCTTAATGAAAAAATTGAATTGAATTGAATTATTATCTTCAAACCCTGTAAGTTTAATGTAAATCTACGGACATTTTGAAAAAGTACCCAGATCCTTTAACCACTACATGTTCTAGCAAAACTAAACGAAACTGCGCATAGGCCATTATTAACTTACACAAAATAATTGTTAATAGCAACATAGAAACGTGAACATATTTTTTCTCTGATTCAGAGTTACACTTCCAATGGAAATTAAATTCTTTAAAGTGTTAAGAGCTTTTGCAGCTTTATTTAGAATCCTACAATGATTCCCCACCCAGTTCAGTTTAATTTTGCAAGATCATGTTATCACCGCAAACCCTTCAAAATCAAACTGCATGTTTTGTTGGATTCTGCTGAACTAAGGACTGCACTAGTAAACTGATTGTGCTTTACATGGGATCAGGCATGACTGCGTGATACCACCTTAATCAGAGTCCAACAGTTTGGGTGTGGAGTTACCTAATGGTGTTGGATTTTGTTAAGACTTAAGGAAGAAGCCCTGTAAATCATTCAAGGCATTTAAAATTAATAGACTTGGGTTTGGGGAATACATGCTATTCCAATATCACACTTAATAGAAAGATACATGTGGTGTCATTTGTTTGACAGCCTGAGATTTTTGGTTACATTTCAAACCTGCAACTGTCCGCTACTTTGTATGCAAAACATGTTAGTAAAACCACACCAGCATCAAACAAAAAACCAAAAGACAAACTGCTCATTAACATGCTCACAGCAACACAAAGCACATTCCAGTGAAATGTAACATGGTTTTCATGGGAGAGTGGGAGTAGTACATGCAGTACACAATGTTTTTAAAAGTATGGCATAAACATGTCAATAAACCACAACAGCATAAAAGCAAATACATGCATGTTCAAGTTTAGTGAATTAAATTACTAGACTTTAAACATTACAAGGAGTAATGAAAATGAGTTGTTGTAAATAAACATAAACCAGGTTGACAACAAAACACAACACAGCCTGATGAAGCAACAACATTCCGCAAACAATACAGCAAACAATTTTAGGGAAGAGATACTTTTTAGGGGGGGGTAAACCAGGTTGACAACAAAACACGACACAGCCCGATGAAGCAATAATATTCCGCAAACAAAACAGCAAACAATTTTAGGGAATAGATGCTTTTTGGAGGGTTCTTTAAGAGGGAAAACAGAGAAAGTGATTTGAACATCTTCATACCCCAGTTGAGGATCCACAGCCTCCGAGCGGTTGACCGGGAACGTCCACTACACCGGCCGGGTCGCAGTTACACTCCTCACAGGCAGGGAAGTTGTAGAATCCCTCGGCGCACTGTTCACACATCCGGCCGCGGAAGCTTGACCGACAGGAGCACTGACCGTTGGCTTGGTCACACATGATGCTGAGAGAGCCCTGGCGATGACAGTCACATGCTGTAAGAACAAAAATGAAATATATCTTAGGTGGGGAAGAGGTTTGATGTTAGTTTTAAATCAAAGCATTCTGGGACGATGTGGTACTCGTTTAGAGACAAGAACTCTACCTAGATAATATGCGTTCTTGGTAGCGACAGTATTTGTTTACATGTAAATTGGAGTTTTACCGAAGCATTCTGGGTAGCGGTAGTATTTGGTTACTTGTAAATTGGAGTTTTACCTAAGCATTCTGGGTAGCGGTAGTATTTGGTTACTTGTAAATTGGAGTTTTACCTAAGCATTCTGGGTAGCGGTAGTATTTGGTTACTTGTAAATTGGAGTTTTACCTAAGCATTCTGGATAGCGGTAGTATTTGGTTACATGTAAATTTGAGTTTTACCTAAGCATTCTGGGTAGCGGTAGTATTTGGTTACTTGTAAATTGGAGTTTTACCTAAGCATTCTGGATAGCGGTAGTATTTGGTTACATGTAAATTGGAGTTTTACCTAAGCATTCTGGATAGCGGTAGTATTTGGGTACAAGTAAATTGGAGTTTTACCTAAGCATTCTGGGTAGCGGCATGTAAATTGGAGTTTTACCTAAGCATTCTGGGTAGCGGTAGTATTTGGGTACAAGTAAATTGGAGTTTTACCTAAGCATTTTGGGTAGCGGTAGTCATGGTAGTGTTCGTTTACATGTAAATTGGAGTTTTACCTAAGCATTCTGGGTAGCGGTAGTATCCAGCAGCACAGCTGTCGCATTTGAGACCGGTGAAGTTGGGCAAACATTGGCACTGGCCAGAGTCGTAGCAGGACTCCGATGCTGATCCTCGACTGTCACAACCACAAGCTGTAAAGGAGTAAAAAAAGCACAGTTAAAAATGAGAACCCTGGTGTTCAAAAGTTAATTGATTGATTTTCTAAAGTATTGCCAAAGTCAAGGGAATCACATTTTAAGACCACACAAGATACTGTTGCATATTGTGATTGCCATAATCGAGAGTGCCCAATATAAAAGAGAAGGCAAAACATTACAACATTTGTTTGTGGCTATTTTCACTCAAGTTACACTCACCACCAACTTTTATGGATTTCACAAGGTGGTTTCCGTAGTGGCTTTATTGAAAGCAATTAATATTCTTTCAAAAACCAAAAACACACTCTCATTTAAACCATCGAGAGAACAAGAAATCCTTCAAACCTTGGCAGTTGGGGTAGGCAAAGTTTCCAAAGGCGCAACGATCGCAGCGAGGGCCGGCAAAGTTCTCTTGACAGATGCACCGACCAAACGTCTTGTCACAAATCTCCTCTGTAGAACCCACTGGACTGCAGACACAATCTGAAATAGGATAAAGGTAGGTTTGCGGTGAACAGTATGTTCTAAATCTCTTTTAAAGGCAATTATTTGGTAATTACCCAAAATATATATTTATAAAAACATTAATAGCAACAGAGAGCTGTTGAACGCACAAAATATTATGAGAAATAACTTCCTCTGAAGTAACGCAGTTTTTGAGAAAGAGGTAATTTCTAACAAAAAGATTTGAATCTGAGAGAGACATCAAGCCTGAAGCTTTTCTCAGGCATCTGAAAACACTCAACTTTGTGCATCAAGGTTTTTTTCTTTCCCTTGCAACTTTTTGTTTTCCCCTTGCAACTTTGATGACAAATTGAGCAGAAATGTTCACAGCATATGCAGGGATACATAAAGTACAAGCAGGGAGAATACTGGTCTTTGACAATTAATAAATGAGTCCTGCCGTCGATTTAACCAAACTCTTCCTAACTTAGGATTAATCCTAGGACTTAGGACAAGTTAAGTTCTGTATCCGAAGACGTAGGACGTATTGAGCGTGAAATCGGCCGCAGTGCCTGTAAACATGCTCTGATAAATTACCTCAACAACAGTGTTTACAAATGAATCATATCTTACCTTGGCAAGTAGGGAAGCCAAAGTAGCCATTCTTGCATTCATCACAGGTACGCTCTCCATAGACATCATGGCAGGGACACTGACCAGTGGTTGCCTCACAGGTAGTATCAAGAGAACCAATCGAATTACAGTCACAAGCTGTTCAATAAATAATAACAATAATAACAATTACAATATTTATAGAGTGCCTAATATATATGTTTGTAAGCTCTATAACCAGACTAATCAGATTGACAAAGCAGATGGGTTTTAAGTAATGATTTAAAAATGTCCGCTTGAATGTCGGTGGGTAGCTTGTTCCAAAGTGTTGGAGCTATGAATGGACTAGTACGATCGCCATAGAGTGTCATGGTGTGTTGGATCACTTGCTGCCGCTTCCCAGGTTGTATCGTATACTTTGGTGTGATACCTGGCTACACGGCAGTTAACAATTGTAGATCTTCAGACTTGCATCCCATAAAAAGGAAACCACAACAAAAGTGCTAGATAGTTCAGTTGGTAGAGCGTTGACCATTAATTTGGAGGTCAGCGGTTTAAATCCCACTCTCGTAAATTTTTCTTTGTTCAACCCCAAACAAAAAAAAGAAAGTTTCCAATATTTAAAAATAAAGACTTACAGGTGCACTCAGGGAAACTGTAGAATCCAAAAGCACAGCGATCACAGTTGCGTCCGGCGTAGTTCTGTTTGCAGGGACATTGACCTCCGCTGACCTGGCACACCTTGTTTTGTGTACCATTGATGTTACAGTCACAGGCTACAAAAGAATGAACAAACAATTGTTTTGATTTTGAAACAAAAATAATAAATCGTTATTAAGGCAAATACTTAGTTAAACAATTAGGTAATAGGAAAATGAGTGGATATATCTCTTATACAGAATAACTAATTCCTGAGAATAACTTCCAGAGAATTAGTCACCAGAAGGCCGGAAGTAAGAATTTCATTAAAACTAAAGTCAAGAAGAAAAAAATGGAGCTTGTTTCTTCAACATTGTAATTTTTGTAAAAATCCTTCAGTATTATGAACATATTAAATTATTTCAGACAATCACAACATTGAAACTTATTTTTCGTTTATCAGAAAGGACGTCATACTTTTCACATTTTCTAAATTTTTTTTTAGAACCAAGGTAAACGATGTAATTACTCACGTTGACACGATGGGTAGCCATAGTAACCCTCGTTACACTCGCTGCACCCCGGCCCCGAGTATTGAGGGCGACATTCGCATTCACCGGTGATTGGCGCACAGTTACCCGTTGAGAATGTCCGATCGCAGTTGCACGCTGAAAGGGTCATTAACCATAATTCAATAAATCATTTGATTACAACTGAAAAAGACTGATCCATCTAGGGGTATGAGACGTACAAGAAAATAAGGGTTTATCATCCGATGCAAATAATTGAAATTCCATGAGTTTACCAGCTACTAAAAAGAGAAGACAACACCTCTTTTACAATAAATACTTGAACAAAAAATGGTTCTTGGTTCTTAGATGTTTTTCCTCCGAAATAATCTGTGAAAGATTTTTGACTGGAGTGTCAAGTTACCCAAGCTACTAAACAGAGAAGACGAAACCCATAGCACACACATCCAGAAAATAAACACTTATTTGATAAAATGGATCCACAAAGTAAAACTAAATCTGTCTTACGCTGGCAGAGATTAGGTGAGTCTAAGCTTACTCGTACAAAAAAGGGGTGCTAATCATAAATGATTCAAGTCATTTAAAGTGTCAAGTTAGCCAAGCTACTAAACAAAGAAGACAAAACCCATTGCACACATCAAGATAATAAACACTTATTTGATAAAATTGCTCTACAAAAAGTGAATCTCTCTTACGTTGGCAGACATTTGGGGAGTCTAGGCTAACTCCAGCAGGACGGTAATACCCAGGGGCGCACTGGTCACAGTTGATTCCAACGGTGTTGTGCTCACAGTTCTCACAGACACCACCTCCCTCGTAGTTACCAAAGATGTCGATGGACAGACGCTGGTATGCAATGGTCTCGTTAAAGAAGCACTGGGAGGAGTGGCCGAAGCAGTTGCAAGCTATAAACGAGAGATGGTTGGAAGAACTGTTAACTTGAAAATTGCCTTAAGGGGGTGCATAATATTGGTATAGGTAAAAAATATAAATGCTCACAGATTTGCAAACAACATACATGGTCAAAAGTTTGACATGGTGGAAACTTCGCTGTGAAATATGTTGGCTTGAAATGCAATAGCTTTTGAGAAATAATGAGTAAAACAATTAGTTTTGATCTGGCATGTTCCAATACTCAATGTTTGAAAACAGTGAAAACATTTAAGGTTTTTGTCCCACTTGTTAAACATTCACAGTTTGTAAATAGACTTTATGCATTGACGTCATCCAGCCGCCTTCTTAGAAGTAAAACGATGCTGAAACAATCAAAACGCACAGATTTGTATGCGCGGCGCACAGGTTTGGATGCTTTTTTTACCTCTCGGCGAGGGCGCCCTACTGGTATGACATCATGTACATAAGGTCTATTCATGGATAAGTGTGGATACTGGTCTATGACGGTTACCAGTGTTACCAACAGGCTCAGCTCTATGATTTTGGGTCGGAATTGACTACTTACCTTCACATTCATTGGCGCTTTCCATGGTCGCTGGTCTCCAGGCCTTCTGTACAAAACCTGGACAGCACGTCTCGCACTCTTCCCCACAGGTGTTGTGCTCACAGGAGCAGACCAGACGCCCGCTGTTACCCCGCTCGTTACAGGTGCTGGCGTGACCGTTACACACACAGCGACCTCCGATAGAGATGTCCTTGATACTGTAAAAGTACTGCAGAGTGGGAAAATAATTGCAGTCAAAATTATGTCTTTTTCTAAGAGTCTTCAACAAAAGTCGTTGCAATTTATTTCTTTTTGTAATTATAAGATCTGTACTTTGCCTCAGAGAGTTCTTTTTTTTCTATGAAAGGAAAATGCTGCTCACCCTTCTGGTGACCGTGTTATCCCGTCTAACAATGGCCATCAGATGGCCCAGCAGGGTGTTGGTACGGAGTAGACGCAGCCGGATGTTGGTCGCTTTGGTCCAGTCTTGAAGGACCTCAGAGAAAGAGAAATTCATGGCGCCCGGACGTCCATTCACCAAGGATACAACAATCTGAGGTCAATAAAAAAAAAACGATTAAACTTTCATCTGTTCTGAAGAAAAGTTTGGTAAATGTTTTATACAAGTTTTTTATTTTTTTTATTTAAAGAAAGCTTCTGTTCAAATGCCATTCTTACAAACTAAGATAGGAAATGGTGATTATTTCTAGTGTTTTTTTTTACATTTTTGGTAAAAGAAACTGTTTGACTACTCAAGCTATCCTTCTTACACAACAGAAAACTTTTGTTCAAATGCCATTCTTACAAACTTCATTATCTCCATGAAGATATATTTTTTTTAAGGCTAAAGGTAATAATCACACATGTATGAGTCGACTAAAGATGCCTATGGTAAGGTAAATCACACCCAATTTGGCCTATGGGCCACAAAATGTGATGCTAATAAAATGAAATGAAATGAAATGAAAGAGGGGGCACGAATGCAGTAGACTATTAAAAGACGCCTATGGTAAGGAAAGAGAGTACGAGTGTACGACTAAAGTTGCCTATGATTAGGAAAGCGTTAAGACGACCTCTCAATCTTAAAAGACAGCAGGTTCCTCACCTCTCCATCTTCCAAGGGTACAATACTAGAATACTCATCGGTGCACACAACATCATCATCTCTGGTGATCTGCTCCAGGGATTCCATTCCAAAGAGACGGTTACAGTCCCCCTTGGTGTCGGCAAAGTACTGCCATGCTTGGTATGTCTCTCCGTAGTCCTTGGATCGCTCCAGAATCCATACACCTGGGCGTGGGGAGTTGGCGAACTTGATGATCAGGTAGGCTACGTGGTAAAGCTGTAAAGATATAAAAAGAAGTATAAACTTTAAGATAAAGCTCAAGATTTTACAGTAGAATATTACAATGTAGCGTAAGATAACAAAGTGTTTGGGTAACCATAATCGATAAAGACCGACTTCCGTAGCCTCTTCAACCCTATCGCGAATCCTCAAATATCATTCCCCTATTTTTGACTGAGTTTGTTACTTACCTGTCACTAAAAGTAGGGCCAGCCATACTAAAAAAAAGTCAGGTTTATGTTAGGTTTTGGTTAATTTTTCTATTTCTATCTTCTCAACTCCACCCATGCCCCCAAATGAAAACACTTAAAATAAAAAGTGAGATGGACAAGTTACCATTAATGAATTACACTATATAAGACATTTCTCCAAAGTGAAATGGCCCCGGAGAGTCATATTCATTGATAACCCAAAGTGGGCCATTGCAAATATCTAAAAGAAGGGGGGTTTAGGTCTCAAAGATTTTCTCTTTTATGAGGGGCAGAAAACTATTTGCACACAAACATCCCACGTCAAATACAGACACATCAACATTGCGGCGCAGCAGGCTTTGTCATTCCTGGTTTCCCAGGTCGAAATTCCAGTTGAACCTAGTTAAACTGGGCTTAACTGGAACTAGTTGAAACCAGTTGATAAACTAGTTAAACACAGTTAAAACCAGTTGGTTTAATATGGAAAATGGACAGAAACCAACTGGTTTATAATTTCAACCTAGTTGAACACAGTTAAACCTAGTCCAAACCAGTTGGTTAATATGGAAAATGGACGAGTTTGGTCACTTTCCAGTTGAACCAGTTGACCCCAGTTAACTAGGTTCAACTGGAATTTTGACCTGGGTTATGCCAATTGTTTGTTACCCCTCAACAAGTTAAAACTCTAATTAAAACTTTTCTATAAATTGACTTCTTTTTTTTCGTAATTAAATTTCTCCTGACCGATAATACCATGAAAAGTACCAAGCAAACTCTTTGTGTAATTACTATTTACTATTTGTGATTAAACCCAGATGTTAAATTAATAAAGCATACAAATGTCAACAAAACAACACTGGAAAAACTTGTGTGGTTTGTGGTTTCCCCTACACGGTAGCTGGAAATGGAAACCTCATCACAGATGGCAATTATAAAAAGGTCAACACAAAAAAATCCTTTCTTACAAGTTAAGTTAAAGTGAACCGCTGTACATGTAACTAATGAATCAACAGTCTCTCCAAAAAACCTTCACGACATTCAATGGGTTTTTTCGTTTGATTTTGTTGAAAAGAGGACTGCATTTATAAAGTGCTTAAAAAATGCTTTACATGAGAGCAGTCATACATACAACCATTTAGAGTCGAACAGTTTGGATTTGGGTGTTGGAATTTTCTAGCAGAGTGAGGAAGGATTCTAGTAACAAACCCAGGGAAGTTGGGGTGTTAAATGTTTCCCATAATTTCTTATGCATAAGAAACCTTTGATCCTTAAATCAGAAAAAAACAATCATGAGAAACTACAGAAGGACTGTCAAGACAATCATACATGTAGAGGAGAAACACAACCAAGTAAATCGCAGCAACAACTGTACACAAGTCTTTTCCCTAATGTGAAAAGGTTCACACCCGGTTAAAAGGAAAGGTACATGTTTGGTAACTACTCAAAACAAATATTAACTTAACAACTGACTTGGTAACGAGCAGTGGAGAGTTGTTGATAGTATAAAACATTGTGAGAAACGGCTCCCTCTGAAGTAACATAGATTTTGAGAAAGAGGTAATTTCTCACTAAAATAATAAAAGACTTCTACCTAGCTAGAAGTCTTTTATTCCTATCTGAAAGCACACAAATTTGTTTCTCTCATAATTTTCTCGCAATTTCGATGACCAATTTAGCTCAAATTTTCACAGGCTTGTTATTTTGTGCTTATGGTGGGATACACCACATTAGAAGACTGGTCTTTGACAATGGGAGACTTTCTGGGACGATAGAGGGCAGCAGACTTACCGGGTAAATCCATTGTTCTCAGAATTATGCGCATGTTCAGAACTACGTAAACAATGGAAATTTACCCGGTATGTTTGCTGCCGCCTAGCGTTGGAAAGTCTCCTATTATCAACGTTCAAACGTGTACCTTCCCTTTAAGTAAAACACAGCAACAACTGTACACAAGTCTTTTCCCTAATGTGAAAAGGTTCACACCCAGTGAAACTATGGCGGTAGAACTGTGACACCTTGTGAAACCAAGACAAACTAAAACCATGGCGAAACCAATCTCTTCAGAAGGAATGTTGGCATCCACTCCTGGTAACATAATATGCCAACCCTAAAGTATGCCTCAAGCACTTGATAATGATGTCCCTATGTGGTCTGCTGGAGTAATACACAAAGGTCAAGAGATTCGTTAGAGTTCATGGAGTCTGACGCAGAAGACAGGCTTCTCAAGAATTTGTAATGGCAAAATGATATGTTGGGTAAAGAGCAACTGAGCTAACAGCTATCCAGCTTTCCTGCTATCGTAATCCTATAGAGCATCGTTATGCGTCTATTACAAGTTTATCAAAAATTTTCCAAAAATGTTTGATGACTGATAATGATGCACAAAGAAATGTAGTTATAACAATTTTCTAATACATGTACTGTATGCCCTGTTAGTTATTTCAAGGAATTAATAAATAAGAATACATCTTTTTTTATTTGTCAGTTTTTAAAGAAAACTGTTGTTGGTTTGCGTTTGGTCTCAAACTAATGTACATTGCAACAGCCCACTACACCTGCACAACCGTTTACTTACTACTCCTGTGTGTTGTTGCTCTTCTCGGTAAAGTCTTTATCAAAGAATGATGTTGTTTTGTTTTTAAATATTGCACTACGAAGTCTTTCATACAGTTGTTATTGACATCAAAGACCTGGGCCAAATTTTAAAAAAGCTGTCAAGCAGAAAAGTCTGCTTGAAAAAAATGCTTGGCTAAAAAAAAACAAGGAATGACAGGGGGACCAGTTGCAGCAATAGTAACTGTTTAGTAGTCTGGCTGGTAAACTATTTTTGCTAAGCGAACTGGTTTTTTCTTTTCTTGCTTAGCAATTTTTGTGCTTACATGAAATTGGGCCCAGGATGCCGAACACCAATGCTGACTACCTGCCAGGTTTGTTTACTTGAACTTTCCCTAGCCATGCTCAGTCTGGAGTTTAAATAAACAAATTGTTCCTAGACACCCTTGACTGCCCTGTGTATTTACGTTCCCTTGAACTTCAAGTATCTGTTGAATGATTTCCCTTAAAATGACAATCCTGATCCTTCAAATATTGAAACATCAATTCAGCAACTGCAGAGCTTGAAGTGAGGGCAGTATTCCACAAGACTGTGGTACCCTAGCTTAATTTTATTTACTGGACCAGAATTAAATTTACAAAATTTACAGGACCAAGGGTGGATTTCAGTAAAGAGTTAAAGGCAGTGGACACTATTGGTAATTACTCAAAATAATTATTAGCATAAACCCTTTCTTGGTAACGAGTAATGGGGAGAGGTTGATGGTATAAAACATTGTGAGAAACGGCTCTCTCTGAAGTGCCATAGTTTTCGAAAAAGATGTAATTTTCCACAAATTTGATTTCAAGACCTCAAGTTTAAAACTTGAGGTCTCGAAATCAACCATCTAAACGCACACAATTTCGTGTGACAAGGGTTTTTTTCTTTCATTATTATCTCGCAACTTCGACAACTGATTGAGCTCAAAGTTTCACAGGTTTGTTATTTTATGCATATGTTGAGATACAGCAAGTGAGAAGACTGGTCTTTTACAATTACCAATAGTGTCCACTGTCTTTAAGACTCTAGTCTTATCTCAAGTTACTTAGGATGACTTACTTAGGCCTAGCCATACATTTTAAACTCTTTTTGTGAAATCGACCCCTAGCGGTAGCCCCTGAATCTTAATGAAAAATAATTTTTTTTTGTACGAGAACTATTTTTATTTGGACAAGCACTGAGAGAAAAAAATATATCTGGACACTGGCCAGTGGCCCACTTCAATCAAGCCCTGCTACCACTAACCCATATTCTGCATTTTTTTTTTTTAGTTGTAACGAGTCACAAACATCAAAATGTAAGCCCTCATACCTCTTAAATATGAAAGGATTTGTCAGTCTAAATGGCTTTTTGTTAAGTACTTTTCTAAAGTTAACCAAAGATTTTGAAGGATGGTTCAACTTTTTAGGAAACCAACCAGACAAATGTTTGATTTCCTTTGAAACAACCTAGACAGGAGCTTTTAAGTTTTAACGATGTTTTTGTGGCTGCTAAGTCAACATCATTTCAATGATACAAGGCTTCTGTTGTGTTGGCAATAGTTCCTGTCCAGGATGTCCCTGTCAGAGAGTAATGGTAGGCAATGGTAGAGATGACATTGGTGGTTGTCTGAGATTGAAAATATACAAGTACCTTTTGTTTTAGACAGTGGTGCGCAAAGTGTAGCAGTGATACTAATACCAACATAATCATTTTTTTTTTTTTTACCTGGCTATTTTGGGGCGTGGCCGACAGTCTTACAGTTAGTAGAGTACTATCAAATTCAAAGGCCCTGTTCACGCTAGTCAAATTTCCCTTTGGTACTGGTAGATCTTTTTTTCACTTAACTCATGGCAAACTCCCAGGGAAATAGCCATTTCCCGGGAAATACACAGTAGCTTCCCCTGCTGGTGCTTGGGATTTAAGACAGTTAGACACAGGGTTAGAATGCCGGGTGTTCTTTCTACAAATCTTACAGGGAAATTTGCACTGGGTGTAAATTTAACATGGGTGGACTGGATGGGGTTAAAACTCCCCTGGAATTTTCTGAGGTTACTCTCCATATGAATTGGTCCTGCTGTACTGTGGAAACATGAGGGTCAGGTCTGTCATGCAGGTGGACTTTACTTTCAATAAAATATGCAAATTAGACACGTCTTGTAGATGTACCATGGCTCTCAGCCTTAAAGGGGTTACAGGCCAACCACAACAAAATAAGCCCCAGAGGTCCAAAACAGGTTCCCCCTTGTCCCTGTTTGGTTGTCTACATTCCAGTGCTGTGACATAAGTGTACACCAAAAGGCCATGACCTGTGTGGTGTTGTACAAGTTATGTGCACTCTCTGTGGTAGCTATGCAAGCTACAGGGCTAGGCCCTAACTCACTAGGGATCTTCTTATAAAACTATACATTTTTAAATGGTTGTGTGAGTAAATTGGGTCTTCCATAACCATATAAGTTTTCAAGTAGGAATAATACAAACCAGCTCAATCAATTTCATATAAATTTGTAAAAAACGTGGGCATGAAATGTCAAATGCTTACCAATCTGAAGAAAAAGTCAAAAGTGACAAATACAAAACTTACTCTTAACATGCTCTAAAGGAAACCTTTTGACCTAACATTTACAAGGAATTCTAAAGGTAAAATATGCAAAAGAAATTTTCTGGTATTTCAATACATTGTAACAAGGACTGGGTCGTCAAAATTGCTGGTTTTTGTCTTTCTTGCTGACATTTGTTAACCGCTGTCATAACTAGTGATTGTAAAAACCAATGAAAAATTTATTTAAAAACTCCTTTTATTGTTTTCAAAAAGTAAACATTGAACAATTATGGAAATGAAATGAAAACTTGTTTCTGTTATTAAACACATCTCTGTGCACAGGAAATTGTGTCCGTAATATGAAATTGGAGCACTTTTAGAGGTTTTTGGAATAATATGAATTACACAGGCTCTGTCTTTGGAAGAAATTGAACACGTCTTATGGAAGGCAGGCCTGCTACGTACCAGTACTGCATGCTACTCAGTTGTGTAAGGGAAAGGGCAATGTAAGTTTATGTAAAATATTTCAAGGCACATGTCACGTTAAATGTAATTTTTGTACACGTTTTTTGGGACCAATTTTCAAATCATCACATCTGGACAAAGTCATCATTTAGTAAGCCTTGTTATGTGTCATAGTAATTCCACAAATGTAAGGAATACAGATGAGGTATGTTGGAGTAGTATAGGACTTTTTTAAAATGGGAGAAATTTGCAATCAAACTACCACGCATTTTGCAACCTTTGAAAACTTAGCGTTTTAAGACATGTATCGAAGGTGGGCTGTAATGGTGACAGTGATGAGACCGATGTTAAAAGCGGAGCCATTAACAGCTCAACAAGGTGGGCTAGCTCTCTACTGGCTACTGTAAACTATCATCAGATCCCTGCAAGGGTGCCTGTTGGATGTTCCCTGGTTCTGTAGGGTTATTCAACAGAACTGTTTGTGTGGTAGCTTCTTCTCCCTCCATGGGTTTTTGTTCAACAATTCAGTCAGTGCCATTCCACTCCACTCCTCTCCATTGAATAGGAATGTTACAGATGAATATTCAATGAGGCAGAACAGTGCTATTGTCTAGTTTCAACAACCCTGAAAACTGTCTGAATAGATTCAGTAAAAACAACTTGATGAAAGAGCTTGGGCAGTCACCCAGGTAGATAGTAGACTTGCCAAAGTGCTTCATAAGATTTCAGATTAAATTTCAGTTAAGTTAAATGCGGCAGATCATTGAGGCAGAATTAGATAACACATCCTAATCACTTTTAAAACAATACTGATTGAACTTGCTTTCAAAGCAATGCAGGTTTATTTTACTTTCAAGTTTACCCGAATAAAATTCTAGCCGCCACCTATATAAACTGAATCAGGACTTGGGCAAGTTTATGTAGACAAAGGGGATCATAAAAGTTCCACAGGATATACACATGAGAGAAAATAGGCCCACAGGAAATAGCGGCCTTTTGTTATACAGCTCAATCCAGTTATGGCCCACTGCACAAAGTCCAGTTCTAACAATGCAATGAATTAACTTTTGTGGGTCTGTGCTCTGTGGTCTGTGGGTGATGTGTGGTGGACAAACAGAAAGCACTGAGGGTCCCTCTGTGGCATGGGGAATGATAAGACATCTATCTCCCTTGATCATGTTTGGGTAGCAACTTGAGAGGACCCTAATAAAACGTTCCAATCCCACAAGGATGGGGCTCAATAGTTGGTAAATGGACAAAAAGTATGGAACAAAAAGTAGAATGCGATTACAAGTTTCACCCTGCACTCTGACCCAAAAAGCAATTTTGTTAAAAGGAAAACAATTATGGCAAATCCAACCAACACATTTACTCATTTTAAACAAATTTTGGGTCCTTTGCCTTTTGCCAAGTTAAATTGAGTTTGGGTACAACATTCATGAAAAAAAATATAATGTTGGAGAAGGGCAATGCACTACCACTCCTACCACTGGAAGTGAAGTGTCCCTCAGCCCTTCAATCAATGGCATAAACAGCCTAAACTTGAAGCAAACACCTACACTTACAATTTGATGGGAAATGGTAGGCTATGCCTTTAAATACCCCCGTATCTTTCCAATGTCTATCGATCTCGTTTTTGAAGGCATTTGTTGATTTTGCTCCTATCACATACTTTGGGAGTTTTTTCCATTGGTTTAAAATATTACTCTCTGCGAAAAGTAGTGAGTTCTGCACTTCAGTGACTTGTCTAGTCTTGGTTTGAACAGCTTCAAACTGTCCTTTTGTATCTGTCTCAGCTGTCTCAGCTTTCTCAACAAATTGAGAAAAGCAATCTAGTGTAAATATTTTCTGTTTTGCCATAAAAAGTGACGAAAGTGTAAAAGAGAGTGAGATAGGTCATGTTACGTTATAATATAGTCACATCCATCAAGTTACTTTTGAAATCAGAAAAGCTCCCTCACACTATAACCAAGAAATGGTACTATAACTAATTCAAAACTTTTGAGTTGGGCTGTTTTGCAATGGAAAGTTATTCTAGTACTGGAACAAAAATAAAGGGTTTTGTTTTCTTACCTGTCCTAAGTCAATGGTGACATTGACAGCATTGAAGTCTCTTCCTCTGGATAGTGGGGGGCTCTGCCACCATTTCTCTGTTCCATCGATGGCGTACTCGATCGGATGAGCCTTCAAAGGATTCAAGGGGTCGCAGTAGTCGCAGTATTGACCCTGGAATGATCAAAAATCACAACTTGTCACTTATAATATTTATCTACCAGTAACCAGTCAGGGTTTGCCTTTTACTTTTTCAGCCACTAGCCAAGTATGACCAGTTTATAGCTTGTCATTTCACTGGTTCGGCCATCTTTTGCATTGGTCCATATGTGGGAATTTTCTCTCAATCTCTGGACTTTGTGATTTGTTGTTAGCAATAATGAACAATCAGTTGGTTTATGTATAGCAGTGGCAAGCAATCAACTGGCTAGCCGGACTAGTTTGACCATAGTTGGACATAATTCTGACTGTTCCTTGGGTGTTTTATTTAACTGGCATTTGGCAAAGGGGGAATGCTGCCAGTCAGTAAATAATGCAAGCTATACACTTGAGAGGGCGTGGCAACATTCTTTAAAAACCTTAAATTCTCTAAAAATTAAAGTGGTCACTCTGATGCTCTGTCTGTGAGACTGGAAATGTGAATTACACAAACACTTAAAAAGGAAGTGGATCAAGCCCACAGCAGTTTAAACAAAAAACTAACTTGCTTTTTGATTTTTATACTTGATAACATCACAACTCATTCATAAAATATCATAATAAATAGAGGAAAGCATACATTTTCAAGACAAACAATAATTTCAAATTTGACAAGACTGTTGTTAACATCAGCAATCAGTAAATACTGTAGAAAAACAAATGCACATATTTATATTATAACAGCATCAAAGTTAGTCCGCCTAAAAAGATGCTCAAAGGGGAAGGTGCTTTACTGAAATAAACTTTTAAAATGAAAATGAAACATTTTGAAACAAAACTGAACAACAAAGTTTTTAACAAATTGTTAACAATTTTTTGAAGTTGATGAGGGTTGAGAATGTTTCCCTAATAAAAGGCCTAATCATTACAAAATAACGATGATTCGTCAGATATTATTAAGACAAAAGCAGTTTCCGGCTTATACTGAGCCACCAATTTATTATACTTCAATACAAGTTGTTTTTAGCCCTGTTTTTATCACAATTTGGAAAAGTCATAAATAATTAACAATCTGATTTTGAATTAAACAAGTTTAAACTGAATAAAATAACAAAGTTAAACCAAACATCCCATCACAAAGAAATGCGACTAACAACTAGTTTTCAAAGTTAACACAAGAATACATAAAATACACTCTTCTAACAATTAACTATTAAACAATTTGCACGAAGTAATGGCCAACCAACCCGGATGATGTCTCGTTCAGTTTGCCGGAGTGTGTCTCCTGTGTTTCCAGTCAGTTTGCAGTAAAGTTCGCCGGGTGATGGGAACCCATCCCCGCAAGTTGAAGTCGCTGTGATCGGTTTGCCTTCGGCAACATTAAAATAGGTTGGCGTAAGAAGTTGAGCTTTAACGGCTTGGAGACCAAGCACCGTGACAAGGACGAGGGATAACCCGAAAGATACGGGACTCGTCATTTTGTTTTTTGGACCCTTTTCTTTTCGACAGAAAAATGGTCCACGCTCCACTCCCACTCGCAGTCGAAATAAATATGCACGAAATTACTATGCAGCATGCTCCCTAGCCTTCTCTCGAGCTAGCTGGAGAATCAATTTGCGTTAATTTGCGCGAACGACAGACAGTCTGGTTCCATTACCACAAAAATGGGATTTTATATCGTATGATTGACTGAAAGCGAGTGGTGCCAGACGTTACTGCTGTTCGAGATTTTTGGCTTAGTTTTGGACTGTACCAAACTTTTTGAAGGGATGATAGGGTTCACATGTTGTGAATGTATTACATATTGTATACAAAAAAGGGATCTTTCTCAACACTACTGAAGCAATATTCTATTGGAAGCGTAATTTTAAAGTCACTCGGAGT
Source organism: Asterias rubens (assembly GCF_902459465.1). Lineage (NCBI taxonomy): Eukaryota > Metazoa > Echinodermata > Asteroidea > Forcipulatida > Asteriidae > Asterias > Asterias rubens. Next base: position 9,729,433 of record NC_047082.1, read on the forward strand.
CTGCGTCCATTTTTCTCTATGAATAAACTTTAGGTATTTTTCCCCTCATTATCGAATCAAAAATATAATACCCCATCTTAAAAAATATAAGAACTCAAAACTTCACCTGAAGTGACGGTCGTTTACGGTGATTGACCGCCGGATCTAGTGTTTCGTTTTTGCAGCATGGGGGGTTCAAAAGTTGGCGCATGCTAGTGCGAGTCGAGTTTGTTAAACACACAGTAGTGACAACGTGTGCTGCTTTAGCGTTATGGAGCTTGGAATAGGAAGTGATGATGACTTATTTTCTGAAGAAAAAGATACAACCTTCAAAGAGAAAAGTGGATGGATTGCAAAACAATGTGAATCGGAGGTAAGAAAGAAGAGCATGGGTCATTTTTGGGTGGTTTAATTTAAGTTCCAGCAGATCCTACTCCTACATCGATGTAACTCAGTCTTTAGATTGCACAGCACAATTTTAAGATTGAGTGCTTTAGTCTGCTAGTGCTAGGCTTTTGGGTGATGAGTGTTTGTGATGCCTCATCATTCAACTTTGCTGGTTTTGCGCAATTCATTTCAGTTTTTCGTCAGGCCAGGGCCCAGGGGGATGTATGATGGCTGGCTAGACAGTAAAATCATAATACAAATGGCAGATGCCAATTGATTTAAATGCACCACTGTTTATACAGCGAAAATAGTTCATCAAACTGCATGCTGCAGTGCAAGTGCAATCATGGAGGATGGTGAGTTATTATGAGGCCAAGTAAAATAAATAATATGTTGCTCGTCCGGACTTTTTGAAAAGTTGGAGAGGGATGTCCTTGTTATTTGTTATTTTCAAATTGTTTGTTATTTTTTTCAAGATGGCCACCATGTCTAAGGTTAGAATAAGATGGCCGCCATATCGTATTTGAAGATGGTTTTACTTTTATGGTTTTACTGCATGTCCTCCAATTATGTGTCCATTTCAATACATATTTTTCTTCTTTCCAAGAGTCCTTGCTTTTGCTCCAAACAAAATTATTCTGTGTGTGTGTGGCATCTTGTCCTCCTGGTGCAAAGATCATGGGCAAAATGTTTCGAAGAAAATTAGGATTTTCTCAAGATCTTTGCGTTTGGGAAATAGCAATGTTTTAGGCCTACATGAAAGAAAGATTATGAAATTGCACAATAAAAATAAAGGATACGTTTGAAGTAGCTCTAAATATTATTATTATTTTTTTTTTTTGATCATCAATCATCTGATCTATCCATGTTTTCCTTTTCAGTGGTTCATGGAAGACGTCGTTGACAAAAGCAGTAACTCTTCCGAAGAAACTCAGCTCATCTCCTACAAAGCTGATCGTTTGTACAGTAAGAAGCAATTCAATGGAGCACTCGCAGCCTATAAGAGGGCCATACGAATGGTTGCCTCTCGTTACGTCTTGCTCCGACGCATACTGATAGAGGGCGCTTCAAGGAGCAGTATGTATATACAAGATCATGAGCAGGCATTGCACTTTGCAGAAATGCTGGTAAGTTGAACAGGATTACAAGAAGGGGGTTCGCCTTGGTGTTGCTGGTTTGATGGGCTGCATATTGCGCCACAGAACCTTGTAAACCATTACATGATGCTATATATAAAAATTGGTCTCATACTTCAAAACACTTAGATCCATATACCTTGCACTAGTCTTGATTCCACGACTGTGGCTGCCTCAGGACTCACTTGTGCCCTGAGGAGTTTCGGTCAATAAATGTTCCCAAACTTATGAGAATAACACCCAACAAGGTGTACCCAAGAGACTAGTATTCGCAACTACTCTATCAAAAAGGTTCGAAACCAAACACAACAAACAGGACGCCGAGGCACTTGTCAATTTGTCCAGATGTGTAGTAGAGTAGAAGAGATAATAATCTGGAATTTAATTGATAACAAGGAAAACTAATAAGAAACTTGCATAAAGTACAACAATTACAACAAATAGAACTCTTTGTAAACAATGCTAAAACTGTGTTGCTTGAGGAAGATACAGAAAGAACTGGGTTGATTTGCTTTCCTCAACTTTCACTTTTAAGCTGTAAAATCTCTCTAAATACACTAAATTCCTTCTCTGGTGATGACTAATAAACAAGGAAAAGATAGCTTACCAAATTGGGGCCTTTGAAGTCCAATAAAGGTTGAATAACTTGAAGACAGAGATATTTTCTGTAGATGTATCTAATTTAACATGCTGCTTGTAATGAAATCACATGTGCAATAAAGATGGCTGCACTTTGTTTATGTGTTAAATCAATGAAACACTTGTACCCACACACAGCCTAGTGCCCCCATACACACATACAATGCACAAGGTCACTAAGTAAGTGGGATAGAGGTTGACTATTGGAACATGTAGCCGGCTCTTTCATTTGCATACTTTCACTGATTAACTAAAGTCTTGATTCTCTTTAAAGGAAACTTCTCTATTAGAATCTGTTTTCACTAGGAGGAAATATGAAAATACCTACATGTATTACATGAAATAACTCTAAAAATAAACTTCACTGCACACTATGCTGCTGCAGTGACATGGCTCTCCTAACTGCTCCTTGCAGTTAAACATCACTAATCAATCCAAAGAATTAACATAAATGTCCTTATAAAGTTCAAATGTTCATACTCTGGTGTGACATCTTCGTCTGGGTTAGGCTCCTTGTCGGGGACTTCTCTGGTCTCCTGGTTATCATGGTTTTAGGTTTACTGACCTTGATGTTCAGAGTCTTTAGTTGACAGAAGTAGAACCAACTTGTGGACTGGTCTTTCCAAGAGGGACGGAGAGTGCTGACGTTTACCCTGGTTATCAAGTGCTCCATCCGCCATGAGGATCTTCACCTTCCGAACACGTCCATCGATACTTGGAAGCGTCTCTTCAACACGAGCCAGGGGCCACTGGTTTCGAGTCTCATCCTTCTCCTTGGAGATAACAACGTCACCTACTTGCAGATTCTTCTCAGGTCGCACCCACTTCTGACGCAGCTGGAGGTGATGTAGAAACTCCTTTCTCCATCTTAGCCAGAACTCGTTGGCAAGATACTGGACTCGTCTCCACCATCTGCGGGAATACAAATCTTCTTGCTGGAACTTACCAGGCGGAGGTAGAACAATCTTGGGCTTCATCGTCAAAAGGTGGTTAGGTGTGAGGGGTTCAGGACCATCTGGAGAACACAAACTCTCTGTAGTGAGGGGCCTCGAGTTGACTATACACTCTACTTCAGTCATGAAGGTTCTAAATGCTTCATCATCTAGCTGACTTCCAGATTTGGTGAGTAGGGTTTCAAGCACATTACGAACAGTACCTATCTGTCTCTCCCAAACACCGCCCATATGACTGGAGTGAGGAACATTCATCTTGAACTGGATCCACTCACAGTTGTTCTCCAACAAGTACTCTTGAACTCGGTCCTGGTCCATATTCGCCAAAGCCTCTCTCAACTCATTCCGAGCACCTACAAACGTTGTACCTTGGTCTGAACGAAGTTGACGAATGGGGCCTCTACGACTCTGGAACCTACTTAGGGCATTGATGAAGGCACTAGCTGTCAAGGAGTTGACCGTCTCGAGATGTACACTGCGTGATGCCATACATGTAAAGAGAACTCCCCATCGCTTGACTTCACTCCTTTTCTCCTTGATATAGAAAGGTCCAAAGTAGTCAACTGCACAATAGGAAAAGGGGGGAGCAGGATTCAGCCTATCTTCGGGTAGCTCTGACATCTTCTGCGTCTGAAGAGAACCTCTCAACCTCCTGCACGTGACACACTTAGATATTAGGTTGGACACTGCCGATGAACCACCAATCAACCAATAACCACTCTGCCTTATCTCATTGTGGGTGATTCCTCTTCCCATATGATTCACCTTCTCATGATAGCGTCTTGCCAGCAACTCAGTCACATGACTCTTGCGTGGTAAAATGATTGGATGCTTGATGTCTCTTGGAATATTTGCTCGATCTATGCGGCCACCAACACGAAGAACACCTTCCTCGTCGAGATAAGGGTCTAGCCGATAGAGAGAACTGGTTTTCTTGATGTCGTTATTTCTTTCTCTCGTTACGTCACGGTCAACAATTTCACCTGTCACTTTAAGTTTCTGCAGTACTTGCAGCTCTTCTGCAAAGTGCTCTAGCTGCACAATTTTGACGATAGACTTCTCAGCACTCTGAAGCTCAATGACAGAGATAGGGGCCAATGGTTGTCTTTTAGCCTTGTGTAGCTTCACTCCTCTGTTGTACAACCTGGTTCTAAGACGTAGACATAGAGCAATAGCCTTGCATGCTCGGTGCCATCTGGAGAAGCGATCTAGTCGGCAAATCTCAAAGCCTTTCGGAAACTGTTTGGTGTCTTCTGTTTTGGTTGCTAGAACTGTCAAACTCCTTACATTCGGGTCAGAACTGTCTAATTTCAAAGTATCCGCCGGCTGCTCACACTGGAATGGGCCATCTTTCCACAGGAAGTCAGGACCTGACAACCACTTACAGTTCTCTACCAGTTGCTTGGCTGTCAGACCACGAGATGCTTCATCTGCTGGGTTGTCAACTGTATTCACATACAGCCAAGACTCTGGGTTGGTAGATTCTCTTATCTGTTGAACTCTATTGGCGACGTAGATATGAAATCTCTTTGCTTCATTCTTTACATACCCGAGTACAATCTTGCTGTCGGTCCAAAAGTATTCCTTGATGTGCTGGTATGAAAGCTCAGCTCGCAGGAACTCACTTATTCTGGCAGAAATGGTCGCTGCAGTCAGCTCTAACCTGGGAATGGTCACTTGCTTCAGAGGGGTAACTCTTGCCTTACCGATGACAAAGGCTAAGTGCGTACGGTTCTGTTCGTTCACCTGTCTCAAGTATGAGCACTGTCCATACCCATACTCACTTGCATCTGAGAAATGATGGAGCTCAATGGCCTTTACATGACCAAAGTTTCCTGGCTTGAAGCAACGGTTGATATGAAGCTTTTCCAAGAGGTGGATGTCCGAACGCCACTTCTCCCATACTGGGCGGAGGTCATTTGGCAGCGGGCTATCCCAGTCTAGTTGGTCTTTGCACATCTGTTGAAGTATCTGTTTTCCAATCAAGGTTACTGGGGCAACATAGCCATTGGGGTCATATATGGAGCTCACTGTAGAAAGGATTCCACGCCTAGTGAGGGGACGATCTTTCAACTCTATACGGAAGCCAAAGGTGTCATTCTCGACACACCACGTCACACCAAGAACACGTTCTATGGGTAGAGGGTCGACCTTCAGATCAAGATCCTTCAAGCCCTTAGCTCTCTCATCCTCTGGCACTGACTCCAACACTTCTCTTCTGTTCGACATGATGCGATGTAACTTCAGACCTGCACTTGCACATACTGCCTGGCTGGACTTGATGAGGGCAACTGCCTCAAGAACACTTGGAACTGACTTGAGACCATCATCCACATAGAAGTCTCGACGGATAAAGTTTGCAGCTTCTGGTCCAAACTTCTCTTCTCCATCGTCGGCTGCTCTCTTCAAACCGAAGTTTGCACATCCAGGTGAACTACCTGCACCAAAAAGATGAACTTTCATCCTGTAATCAATGACTTCTTTGTTTGGATCTCCATCTTCCCACCACAAGAAACGAAGAAGATCACGATACTTCTCTTCCACAAAGAACTGGTGGAACATACTCTTTATATCTACCATAAAGGCTACCTCTTCCTGCCGGAATCTACAAAGAACGCCAATCAGCCGGTTCATCAAGTCGGGTCCTTGAAGCAAATGGTCATTGAGGGAGACGCCTTCAAATCTCGCTGAACAGTCAAAGACAACACGGATCTTATCCGGTTTCTTAGGATGATAGACGCCAGTGTGAGGGATGTAATTAACTCTGCCATCATGGACACCCAAGCGATCTTTTGGAACCCTTTCTGCACACTCGGTGACAACATCTTTCATGAAGGTTTGGTAGTCGGTGAAGAGCTTTGGGTTTTTTCTAAATCTAGCCTGGAGTTGAAGCCACCGTTTCTCTGCTAATCTTCGGTTGTCTGGCATTGATAAGTTAGATGTTTTCAATGGGAGCGGCATCTCATAGTGGCCATCTTGTCTTCTAGTTGTCCCATTCTCAAGGATGCTCATGAAAGATTGGTCGTCGACGGAGTATGGCTGTCTATATGGACTTTTCTCTTGGAAGTCAGACTCGAGGGCACGAAGAACTTTCTCCGAGTCAAAGATCTCTTTTACCTTGGTGCCATACGCAAAGTGATGGTAGGTCACAGCCGTCGTTGTCTTATTACAAAAAGCCTCATGATTCTTCACTGAAGACTTGCATACTCTGCCGATAACACCCCATCCTAGCAATGACCTTTGACCGTAGGGGTCATCTTCTCCTCCAGCAACTATTTGTCTTGGACGAACGACGCTCGGGCAGTTGCTCCCTATGAGCAAGGAGATTTCTATAGAGGAGTCGTACGGCATTAGCTTTCCTGCAATCTGCTTAAGATGGCTCCACTGATTAATGACTTCTGTCTTGGGTATCTGGGAATGCTTGGCTGGTACACTGTCACGCTTGAAGCAGACTGGTAGCTTTACCACATGCTCTCTTTCAAGATCAAGTACTTCCAAACCAAATATACGATTGCTAGTTATGCATGCATTTTGTTCATGCATTGTTGTCAGCAGAAGTTGTGTCTCTGGTCCCTGCAGATCGAGCTGTTCACACAGAACTTTGGTGATGAAACAGCTGTTTGACTGGTCATCGAGCACTGCATACACCTTGGACTCTTTATGTGGATTATCTGCTGACCTCACAATAACTGGAATGATCATGCAGTGATCACCTTCTCCTCCTTGGTTGGGTTGAGCACATACTCTGGTGCAGTTTGATGTTCCTACATCACGTGGTTGAACTTCGATGACTTCCTTCTCGGGACTATCAGTTGATGGTTTCTTCGGGTCACGATGCAGACTAGTCAGATGCCTACCATTGCAGACCTTGCATGTTTTGCGGTTGCCACAATCCTTTACTTGATGCTGGGTACTCTCTCCACATCCCATGCATAGTCGCTTTCTGAAGAAGAAATTCTTTCTGTCTAAGAAAGACTTGCTACTGAAACTCTTGCAGTCTTCAAGATGATGACTTTTACTGCAGTGGGGGCATGCATCGTCTCGCTGACTAAGACTGGACTGGTCACCATGAACAGTTGTTGTAGCAAATGCTTGAGCGGATGCATTCGTGCCTTTCTTTGAGGTATGGCTACTGGTGTATTGACCACTTGGTCTGCTGTTCTCTCTGCCTCTGGATAGACCTTCAAACTCCGGCATGTTAGCCTTGTTTGCTGCTCTTCTGAGAAACTGATCAAACTCAGAAAAGGGTGGGTAGCTTGCTTCACTATGGTTAGCTCTCCAACGCTCTATCTTATCACGCCACTTGCCCTCCAGATGGTATGGTAACTTATCTATCAAGAGGATATTCTCACAGGCATAGTCTAGTACACCTAGACTCGGAGTTGTTGGACGAGCTGCCTCAACTTTACCAAGAAAATCAGAAAATTGTCTCAAACCTTGAGCATCTCTGGGGGATATCTTGGGCCACTGATGAAGCTTGTTGATAAAAGCGGTGCTCACAACGCTGCTATTACCATATCTCTCCGCCAATACATCTCTAGCTTTCACATAGGCTTCATCGGTACCAATTAGCATGTAGTGTTCCACCAATAGCTTTGGTTTTCCGCTCACGTACTGGTTGAGATAATTCAACTTGGTGGTTGCATCCAGGGGCTGGTTGTCTATCAATGCGCTAAATGAATTTCTCCACAGGGGGTATTGTAGGGGGTCGCCATTGAACACTGGGACAGAAATCTTTGGAAGTTGACTGGATATTATCAGCCGTTTATTGACATCATTTTGGATCATGCTGGCCTCGGTTAGCTGTGTGATGCACTTCTCTAGTGGTGATACTTTAGGACTGAATGATGTGGCATCTGGATTGAATGAGATTGATGCACTTACTTCATGATGAATATCATTCTCTTGCATCATCTGCTCTGGTGCCGAGTTTGACTTAGGCATAGACAGAACTTCCTTCATTATGTCTGCATCAACCAACGAACTTGCATTGACAGGGGAAGGAGGGGGAACTAAATCTTGTGACTGGAAGAATTTCTCAAAATCTTTCACCTTGTCTACCACGGGAACATCTTGTAGCCCATGCTCTGAAGTGACAATGTGTTCATTTTCTGCTTTCCAGAGGACATCAAGTTGTGCTTGCTTCTCAGCTAAATCTTTCTTCAGTTGGAGTTGATGTAGCTTTTCTTGTTGCTTGAACTGAACAATTTCTGCTTCCTTTTCTTGTGCCAATCTTTTCTTTTCTTCTTCCAATTGCTGAAGTCGTAGACGTCTTTCTTCCTCCATGAACACCAATTTAGCTTTGAGTAACGCCTCTTCCTTCTGGAGGTTTAACTTGTCTTCTCTTAATGATGAGGATGAGCTACACACTGATTGAGATCGTACACTACTCCCTTGTGGGGCTCTGCTGGATTTTCTGGAACTACCAGAAGTGACGGATGAATTTTCCATTCGTATCTGCTCCACTTGTTGCAAATACTCCATCTCTGATCGAGCATCACTCTCAAAACGATCCCAATCTGCGTGGTCCTTGTCGTGTTGCTGACTCAACTTATGAATATCTTCATCATCGGTCATCAGAGTAGACAAACTATCAAAAATCTCCTTCAGTTCATCCCAAATTACCTGGGCATGGCCAAATTCTCTCTTCCATGTTGTCAGACTATCAGACTCTCCTTTCAAGTAGAGAACTCTTCTTCTCTGTCGTGAGAGATCTGACCTCTTTGCATTATACTTTCTTCGGTTTGCATCCACTTGAAGGGATAGACCTTTTTCGGTTAAAGTTCTCTTTCTGGATGTAGCACCCTCTTCTGCGTTGTTACTTTCGTTATCGGAGGACATGCTTCACTCAATAAATATTTAATGTTCTCTGTCAACACCATCAACTTTCACCGTTTACTGGAGCAATCAGATGACTTGCTTTGATTATTATTGTGGCTGCCTCAGGACTCACTTGTGCCCTGAGGAGTTTCGGTCAATAAATGTTCCCAAACTTATGAGAATAACACCCAACAAGGTGTACCCAAGAGACTAGTATTCGCAACTACTCTATCAAAAAGGTTCGAAACCAAACACAACAAACAGGACGCCGAGGCACTTGTCAATTTGTCCAGATGTGTAGTAGAGTAGAAGAGATAATAATCTGGAATTTAATTGATAACAAGGAAAACTAATAAGAAACTTGCATAAAGTACAACAATTACAACAAATAGAACTCTTTGTAAACAATGCTAAAACTGTGTTGCTTGAGGAAGATACAGAAAGAACTGGGTTGATTTGCTTTCCTCAACTTTCACTTTTAAGCTGTAAAATCTCTCTAAATACACTAAATTCCTTCTCTGGTGATGACTAATAAACAAGGAAAAGATAGCTTACCAAATTGGGGCCTTTGAAGTCCAATAAAGGTTGAATAACTTGAAGACAGAGATATTTTCTGTAGATGTATCTAATTTAACATGCTGCTTGTAATGAAATCACATGTGCAATAAAGATGGCTGCACTTTGTTTATGTGTTAAATCAATGAAACACTTGTACCCACACACAGCCTAGTGCCCCCATACACACATACAATGCACAAGGTCACTAAGTAAGTGGGATAGAGGTTGACTATTGGAACATGTAGCCGGCTCTTTCATTTGCATACTTTCACTGATTAACTAAAGTCTTGATTCTCTTTAAAGGAAACTTCTCTATTAGAATCTGTTTTCACTAGGAGGAAATATGAAAATACCTACATGTATTACATGAAATAACTCTAAAAATAAACTTCACTGCACACTATGCTGCTGCAGTGACAACGACGCTCCAGTTGTGTAATCACGAAAACCTAACCGCTCTCCAAACTGCTCTCACCGCCCCACGAACAACTTGCCGCTAGAGGGCGCTATCATTCCCAAAACCGCTATCACCATAAACCTCTATCTCTTGTGAGAGCAGTTCGTGGTGAGAAAGCGGTTACCGGAATGAGGGTGCCCTCTAGTTGCGAGTGGTTATTGGGGTGATAGCGGTTAATAGCGGTTAGGTTTTCAGGACTACACAACTGGAGAGACTTGAAACCAAGACTAACTTTGCACTTGCAGGAGGAAAGTATTGATTGTTGAAACTCGTGAGGGTTTTACTGATGGGAGCTATATAAGAAGCCACTATTGTTATTATTATTTAAGATATGGAAATGTTTTTCTTTATGATTTGAATAGTTTGAGGAGTCTTTAACCCTGGAACATCGGATGATGGCACACAGTCTGTTAGCTTCAGTTCATGCTGCGGCAGGGAACCATTCGGGTGAGTGAGATCTGTGAGTGTCAGTTTACTTTAAGCCCTGGGGTGGATTTCACAAAGAGTTAGGACTAGTCTTATCTCGATTTAGGACTAGTTACTCGTCCTAACTTAGGACTATCCATGCAATTTGTATATCTCCTAGGACTAGCTCTTTGTGAAATCGACCCCTGTTCACACTGTATCTCTTATCCACAGGGAATACAGCCCTAGGGTGGCTCGGCACTTCTTTTACTCCGCTGTTACCCCAGCACACTGTGTTCCTAGTCCATGGGGTTGCAGCTGCACGCTTTCAGGAATACCAGGCAGTTATGTTAGGCTTTCTAGACAGTGGTGCCTCAATATTTTGGTTGCATAGCAGGTTTTAAAAACAGTGCAGCACAAAGAAAGGAAAAACTTTCACTGAGATCCACACACGACTTTAGTATTTGTTACTTTTTTTAAGTTAAAGGAACACGTTGCCTTGGATCGGATGGGTTTTCCTTGTACTTTGCGAACTAACACGGTTGGCCATTTATGGGAGTCAAAAATTTGACTCCCATAAATGGCCGACCGTGTTAGTCGATGAGGTAAAAGGAAAACCACGCAATTTTGAGGCATATTTGTGTAGATCATTGTATTCTACTTTAACAACATCTTTCTACCCATATTGCATTTTATAACAAATGGTAACAAATCTACTTTTGTCTTTCAGATTCTATAAAAAGTCTACATTTTTGCATCCAGTGGCAGCGTTCCAATGTCCAGTTCTGGTTGAAGTTAGCAAACGCATACAGCGCCCTCTATAGTCAATCCAGTCATGAGGACAACAATAGGCACGCTCAGAGTGGTTTAATCAACGGTGTAGCTACGGATGGTCTCAGTGGCTCTAAACCGACACTCGGTCCTTTTCAAGAAGGTGCTTCGAGAAACAGTGCTCAGACAAGAAACTTGACTTTAAAAGAATCTGAAGCGAACTCCGGAAACAGTACCGCCGAGAGTTTACAAAATAATCCACAGCAATGTTATGAAGGTGAAGTGTTTAATAAGGGAGAACAAGAAGAGAGTGGGATGAAAGATTTAACAGGGGATGGCGCTCCTAGTCTCGGCACTATTGTGGAATCATCAAACAAAGACCATTCAGGGGTGCATGATAACCCGTCCAGCGTCAGTGACTTATTAAATGTATTCGACAGACTTGCTATGGACCCTGATGATGCAAAACTGAGTAGTGAAACCATGGTGCGGAATTTAACGTGCAGTGACTTTCAACCTCTTTTGTATGCTGGGAGTTGTCTACTTCGAGCTAGGTGTGTATAATTGCTGCTTGTTGTTGTCAATTTGTATATATATAAGCCCTATTAAAGGTATTTATAATGCATGCATTCAAAATCTTTAATCTGTAACGTTACAGATAAAAGACTTTCTGACCCTTTCGCTTTTTCACTACTCGGGGTTGCCCCCAGCGAATAATGGCCTGCCTTTTCACACGATGATCGCTTTACCCCCAGTCTGCCTCGGAAAATGGCAGACCCTGGCAATAGCCTCCCCTGCTTCGGAGTAGTGGTAAGCAAAAACCCTGGGTATTCTTGAACCCTGTGGAATAGCAACACTTCGATGACCAATTTAGCTCAAATTTTCACAGGTTTGTTATTTTATGCTTATAAATGTTGGGATACACCAAGTGAGAAGACTGGTCTTTGACAATTATCAAACATGTACCTTTCCTTTAACAGAAGTACTGGTGTATTTCACAGGATAAGAAGTACAGTGTGAAAAAGGGCTTCAGTCTGTTCATTTGAAGTTGTTATTTGATTGTTAATGTTTTTTATTGCAGGTTGCTGTTAAAATCAGTTGAGCACTCGGTCAATTCCTTTGCTATAGTCAAGAATAGTCAACTTCAGAAACAGGTGAGGAGCTAGTAGTAAGGCTTCATATAAATATAAAACCCGTTAGTTGTCATGTACATGATCTACACAAGCATGGTTGTGTTTGTTTTAAAGGCAGTGGACACTATTGGTAATTACTAAAAATAATTATCAGCATAAAACCTCACTTGGTAACGATTAATGGGGAGAGGTTGATAGCATAAAACATTGTGAGAAACGGCTCCCTCTGAAGTGACATAGTTTTTGAGAACAGAGTAATTTTCCACGAATTTGATTTCGAGACCTCAAGTTTAGAATTTAAGGTCTCGAAATCAAGCATATGAAAGCACACAACTTCATGTTTTTTCTTTCATTATTATCTCGCAACTTTGATGACCGATTGAGCTGAAATTTTCAGAGGTTTGTTATTTTATGCATATGTTCATACACACCAAGTGAGAAGACTGGTCTTTGACAATTACCAATAGTGTCCACTGTCACTAAGCCTTCAACATCAGAAAAAAACAGAATTTTGGATATGAATTTATATTGAAAGCCATAGGCTACTGCAGAGATTGTTTTTTTCGGAAAGTTTGCAGTTGTGACACATGAAGGGGCACAGCCTATTTTGGTGCATGTTCACTGATTGGTCAAGGCTTTAAGGACGGGAGCTAAACTGATACATGTTCAAAGTTGTGACTGGTCTGTGCATTTAGGGGGGCGGAGCTAAATTGGTGCTTGTTTACAGAGATTAGTCAAGACTTTAAGGGGGTGGAGCTTAATTGGTGCATGTTCACAGTGATCGTTCAATACATTAAGTAGGCGGAGCTTAATAGGTGCTTGTTCACATGCGGAGCCCAATGGATCTATCCTCCTTAATATTCTGCAGGTAGACGAGCGCTTGGCCGTTCTGAACATCAACCACACCCTTCTTGAAGTTCTACACAACCATGCAAGACATATCTTCCGAAAGGGTTATAAGAAGCTGGATGGAGATGCATGTGGAGACGATAAAGAGGAGGATGCTACGATAGACGAGAGCAGTTTGTCCTCTGAGCTTTTTGAGAAGAGATGGTTCCAATGGGTTAATAGTTGATGTTAGAGGAAAGGGTTAAACAACCTTTGGGATGATTCTAACGCCCACCCTGAAAGTATTGGCTCGCTTCCAGCTTGTGTTTCAAGCCTGGAGTTTCATCTTTGAGAGGGCAAGGCCATTTTCATTTTGCAAAGGGCACTTCCACTTGAAGGGGCCCCCCAAGGCCAAGACGAGGGGCAATTGAGGCCATGACCACTGTGTAATTCCAGGCCTGCTGTTTGTAGCTCCATCCACCTGGCGCCAATTTCATAAAGCTGTTAAAGCCATTATACACTTTCGGTAAACAGTTATTGTCCAAGGCCCACACTTCGTGTATCACAACTTCTATATCAAATAACAAACCTGTGAAAATTTGGGCTTAATCGGTCATCGGAGTCGGGAGAAAATAACGGGAAAACCCACCCTTGTTTCCGCGCGTTTCGCCGTGTCATGACATGTGTTTAAAATAAATCCGTAATTCTCGTTAACGAGAATTTATATTGTTTTGCTGTTTTCTCAAAAAGTAAAGCATTTCATGGAATAATATTTCAAGAGAAGTCTTTCACCATTGCCTTCTGTAACCCTGCAAGTTATTTGTAAATCTGTGAACTTTTTTTTTTTTTTTTCTGAACCGAAAGGGTCCAATGGCTTTAAGCAGACAAATTTCTTTGCTAGGCAACATTTGAGTGGGGCACACAGCACAACAATATAAACTTAATGTAATTTTGGCCGGTAACCTATTTCTCTAAAGCAATACTTTTCTGTGCTTAGCAAGTTCTTTGTCCTTTAAGCTTTATGAAATTGAGTACTGTTTAGAAGCTCTGTGGAAGAAGTGCTGATAAGCAGAGTGTAAGCCAGAAATGAAGAGATTTCGAAAAGGTCCATTGAGATTCTGTTCAAAATTTTGATGTTTATTTTAAATGAAAAACATAATCACAAAACTTAAAATGTTTACACAATTTTATTGAGTTAAAGCAAATTTAAAAGTTGCCTGCTTTAATCAAATAAATTACTGATTCTGAATCAAAATAAAGTTCTTTAAATGAGGCAGCTTGGGTAATTTACTCTCTGAATTTAACTAATATTGGCCAGCACCATCTGTTTTAAAAGGCACATTTGACTTATTGTCAAATTTATTCAATTTATTCTCTATTATAAAGCCTTTAAGAAGTCTGCAAAAACTTTATAACTGTGTTAGCTCTTGTACTCAAAAATATGTTGACTTATGGTTGTCAAAGGTTAAATAAAAAGTCTGTCAAAGTTCCCATCATTTGGACTTGGAATGTGATTATTTGATATTTGAGATGAATTAAAATATCATTAACAATATAAAAAGTCTGGAGTAAATTTAATTTTGACCAAAACTACTCAATACTCAATTGGGGAGGTAGTGATTTCTGCTCTACCGCCCAGGCTTCCGACTGATGATACGCAAGCCTACATCCGTATGGACTGTAAAAGAGGGAACCCCGTTTCATCCCTAGGAGTAGGTGGCAACGGCCTCTGGACAAAAAATAATTTTAGCCCACACCTTGAGGTGGCCTTCAGGCCTTGTGTGTCTGGCAACTGGCATAAAAAAAATATATAAAAAATACCACTTCTTTATAATTTCTAGACTCTATACACACGCAAGTATTCAAACTGGTACAGTTAATGTAAAATGAGAAATAAGTATTCTGCGAAATAATACAACCACAAAAACAAGATTTGATGAATAAATCAACAATTTTTCCATTTGTCATTCGAAATCTAACTGTTTTCAACTAAAATATGACACCATTATATAAAACAAAACTTTTAAACGTTTTTATTTCTTCATTGTGCCAGTAGCACAGTATGACCTCATTAATAAACAACTGTTTTGTGTGGGGTGTTTTTTCTTTCTAAACAACATCTTCCTGATGTACATATTAACAAGCTTCAGAGAATCCAAAACTCTGCTGCTAGATTGGTGACACGTACTCAAAAGCGTGAACACATTTCTCCTATTTTGCATGATTTACATTGGCTTCCGATAAAACACCGTATTCAGTATAAGATACTTTCATTAACTTTCTTATGTTTGCAAGGTTTAGGCCCAACTTATCTCCAGGAACTCATCCAAAAATATCATCCAGTTCGTAATCTCCGCTCTAAATCCAGGTCTCTCTTAGTTTGTCCCTCGACTTTTACTAAATTTTATCGGGCCAGAGCTTTTGCGGCAGCAGCAGCAGAATTATGGAATAGTCTTCCGGACACCATAAAACAAGCTCAAACAGTGAATTTATTTAAGACAAAGTTAAAAACACATTTATTTTTGCAATAGCCTTCAGTGCTTCTTTCTGTATCAACGAAATTTTCCTTTTGTATTTACTTCACATCTCTATTAACTTTTACTTCTCTTTTGTTTTCTTCTCAAAGCACATAGGGACTTCTCTGTGATTGTGATATGCGCTCTACAAAAATGGTTCATTATTATTAAAGTGAGGAAACGGCCTAAGACACAAACCATTTAAATACAGTTTTTCTGTTGTTTTCCAATTGCACTAAAAATGAAGAAACCAGACGAAATGGGTATGGATGATCAGCTGAAATATTGCATGATTTCTCACATAAATTAAAACATTAAGATGTGATGAAAGCAATGTACTTTCTCACAAAATTACAATAATAGATTTCTGGCAAGATAACGTAAAAGACTTAGCAAACAAAAGATTGTTGTTTAAAACAAATCAATAACTTCACAAAATGCTTGTTCAGTGCAAATAATTATTATAGAAATACCAGTTAATAAAACAGTATCCCTCAATTCTAAATCCAACTCTAATCCTCAGAGTGCCTAGGATGTGTGACTGATATTTTATCTGAATTTCTTTGGCGATGGTCGGTAGTAAAGAATAGTTGCACAACCAATCACACGCAGAATGTTGGTAGGGACATAGCTTGCCAAAACTGAAGAAGAAAAAAATCCATACAAGAATATACAATACGTTAGCACAGGAGGCAATAATTAGGCAATACAAGTGTGAGGACATGACCTGGGCCGGGTTTTAAGGCTCTGCTTACCATAAGCAGTAAGCAAAGAATCGAGGCTTACAGAAGCAGGGAACATCGCGCTTACACCATCAAGCATAATATTTCACGGGATTAGCAGGGGATTTTTGCTTCTTGGCATGTGTACTTCACTTCAACTAGGCAATCTTCGTTTACACAGCTAGCACAGAAATTTGGCACTTGCACAGTAAGCTGAGAATGGCAATCGTAAGCGCAGTATTTCGGTGGTAAGCAGAGCCCAGGCTGGTAGCTGTTACGTTAATGGACGGAGCCCCAATTAAAGTTTGCTGTGATTATTATTTGTTTTCTCTTTAATTTCGTAAACCACATTCAAAATCTTCTCATTCGGTTAAATTTCTAGTAATTATATTACTTTTCCCACCTGTCTCCAAGCCATTTTTCCAAATATTTAAGTACCCGATTTAAAAAATGACACTTACCCACAAATTCACCAGTCAAGAAGGATGTGAGAATGCGAGCTGATTGTAGAACACATGTTTAGAGAAGGAGCAGAAACATTTTACAAATTAAAGGCAAAGTATTCCTTTGATTTCAGGAACTGTTTGATTGTTTTAATTCTATACAAATGTAGATCTAATTAAACTAACTTACGAACATTTCATTTCAATAGGTGGACGTGTTTTTAGAATACCGCAAAACCAGAGTGAATATGTCCAAGCAGGAAGAATAATCTCTGTTTAAGTAGGATTTGAAACTGTGCATGGTGGATATATGATATAGATAGGTTTGCGGTAACACCATACAATGACTATCTCTAATGAATTGGTTTGGTTCTGAAAAGAACCTTTTGTTTCAACTCGACGTTTCGATCAGTATGCTCTGATCGTCTTCTTAATCTCTGTTTACTCTGCTTGTCTTCAAGATATTTGGGCTATACGTAAATGGTGCATACATAATAAATGAGGTAGATGCAACTTTGAGACAGTTGCCAACTTACCAAATCCAGTTGCCCAAGCAATAAACCATGACAAGAAGCTGACCGATCCGGAGTCCTTACTTTGGCAAATAGCCACAATCTGAAACATGGCGCTGCACACAGAAATAGGTGTAGACAATGCCTAGAAGAAGTAGAAATGTGGTAATAAGAATCAAATAAATACAAATGAGTAAAGATTAGTTATGCAGAATAGTCACAGGTCTTCACAGAATGAAGACATGCTGTTTGAAAGGAAATGATTGTTACTTATGTACTATTGGTAACTCATGTGTTGTGTAGCTATAAAATCATCAGCTGAGAAGTAGCTTGCCCGACAGTCCAAATGAAAAATACATATTTGGTTTGCGGTAACTACATGTGTGTCTAATTGCCAGGTAGAGTTTGTTCTTAGAGAACTGTCTTGCCTAATTCTACTACCGCGGAGCAGATTGTTAGGGTGTTCACGAGACTTCTCAGTTCTGAAAAGAACTGCCCTGCTTATTAACTATTACCTGGGCGGATGGTAAAGAAATAGGCTGGGACTACTACTTCAGCTTTTTATAGGGTTGTAATTAACTGTACTACCGCAGAGTCAGTTCTTGGGTTGGTCTCAACATTACGACTAGCTTGCTCTAGTCATCGTCAGGAGACTGAAAAACTTGTTGACATGTGCTACTGGTATTTGACCCGCTTATGTGACCCCCCAAAAAAATTAGCTTTAGGTTTTCTGAAGACTCACCAGGAGGAATGTTGGGAACCATCTTGGGGTCAGGTCACCTCCAATGATTGTCGTTGATAAGAAGTATCTTTTTTTCAACATTAAGGTGTTTAATTAATTATTTATTATTTTTTCCCTGTATAATGTTTCTTGAAAACTGAGGGTGGCTGTAATTTTCTAAAAATATAAAGGAATTTGTGGATTTTTGTCTTCAAAGGATACAGCGAGGCGAGTGCTATGACTCTTATGTCTAGTTGATCGGAGTAGTTTAGAATCAGTAAAATCACCACCCATTCTGTAAACAAAACAAAGAAAAACACGATAAACACATTACATTTTGATTTGCCAATTAACAGGTTAGTGGAAACCAAGGCATTGCCCACATGCCCCTGAACACTGTCTTGATGCCCCTTGAAATTGTTGATTTGATGATTTATTAGGTAAACTAATCAAGCAAATAGATAGGCCCTTATTACAAAATAGTAAAAACAGTAAGAAACAGATTCTTTGCCGATGATAAAAAAGGGAAAATCCTTATTTCCATTGAAAATCACAGTCAAAACCATGTTCCAGTAAAATTTAAATTTTCTCTCAATTGCCATTTTTTTTTCAAGTTTTAATTAAGTTTTAAGTTTTCAAGTGTTAATTAAGATAATGTACTTAGCAACTTAGTAAAAAAGCTGTCATAAATATACCAGAAACATGCTTCTAGAAACTACAAGGCTCCCCTGTGAGCCTTATAGTTTCTAGAAGTACCATAAACGTACCCTGTGTTACAAGAAATATATACTCAGCATACTGCATTAGCGGTTTGGCAAGCACAAACATATACATCATAAATACTGTATGGCTAGAAAAGATAGAATAGAAGAGAAAAAAATTCAGTTAGACCATACCAAATCAATAACATTTGTTTTATATGCAATTTTATCAAGTTTCACTAACAAAAAAGTCTTTGGACTTTGCCTCAAGTTTATTATTGAGTCTTACTCTGAGTCTTTGCTATAGCTATTCTAGTTTCTTTCTTGCACAAAACGACATTTAAAGTTTAAAAGTCACTTTTCTTGACCTAAACAAGTTTTAAAACAAAAAACAAGGGGGCGTTTATTTACAACTGGGTTTTAAAAATTGCGCCCTCTATTGGACAATTATTTTGACAGATTGTATGGTGATGGATGCAAAAAAACAACGCAAACAACAAGTACCTAAAAAGTTCCAGAAAAATACTCGTAAAACTGATTCCCCGTGCAGTCTTCAAGGTGTATAGTGTCCATACTTGCGGTATTTTCATCACAACACACGGCACTATAGAAAATAAGTTCAATATAAACAGTGCAGACGTCAACATTTCAGATTCCATGGAGGCCGCCATCTTCCCACAATGCTGTTCGAAACGTCACAAATTAATTGACTGGTTTCCCACCGGTGCACCAAGAGAGTAATACCATCAACATGTTGATAGAGGAGTCTGCCCGCCGGATACCAGTGAAGAGTTATTTATCATTTTTTTGTGCTCCCGTTCGTTATTCCATGCATTTTTAACACACACAGTTTGCGCATAACTTGTTGTGCACAGCACAGTAGAATTGCTCCACAAGCCCTCTCTGCCAGGCAGGTTTTTATCGCCGCAAGCCATCGTATTCGTATCCACATGTAACTGAGTGCTTCACGAGCCCACATTCCGGTTATAATCTGACAGATTACGGCATCAACAATCTTCACAGACTCTACCTCTCCTCCTCCAGGTATTTGGTAGAACTACACAAATCGTGAGTACAAACCATTTTTTTCCACGGTATTTTCCACCATTTTTTCCTCGCCTACGCTATCCTGTGTGTCTGCCAGAGATTCTTCTGTCACTACTCTGATCGTTGTTTTCTACATACTCGGTCTGTACTCTGGTGATTATTGACAAACTCATTGTTGATTATTGTCAGTGTCACTGTCAGATGCTGCACCATTTATTACTACAGTCTACTGCATGAAGTTACCATTATTTTCATTGCTCGCTGTCCTCAATTTTGGCCTCAATTTTGAAAGAAACATTCGTTTTTAAATGTTTATTTAATTAACAATTATTTATTGAATTAATTATTATACATATTCTTATTACATTATAGCATGACTAGGTAAACTACACCAAGCGTGACATATGCATTGTATGTAGTTTATTAATAGATAAAATAGCACCTCGCACCACACTAGAAAACTTATCTTAGTGTGCATGAATGTTAATTGTTACTGTTTATTGAATTATTAATGGTTATGTAGTCATGTTAGTTTAATTTTAATGAAATTTCACTAACTAACCGTAGCATACGTCCGGTCGCCATAGCGTTACATGTGCATCGTGTGTATGTTCAAGTTGCAATCGCACATAAATGCAGTTTGCCATCTTTAGTTTAGTTTAAATGTTTTTTATATTTTTTATATATTCCTTTGGTTTTGAACAATTGGTTAGCATGGTCCCATTGACTAGCTTTTTTTTTTTGGGGGGGGGGGCTAGCAGTACCACATCCTACAAAATCAGGAAACCTCACAGGAGGAGGATTTGAAAATGTTGGTCAGAAATTTTATTGTGATAGGGCCTATTTCATTTTCGTATTTGACTTGACAAACATGTACTAAGTAAAAGCCAGTTGATGTGTGCAGGTTTTAATAAAACAAATTAATTCATTGTATTTGGTTATTTACATGTATGGGTTGAGGTATGGAGGTAGGAATTTTGTGCATCACAATAACAGTTTTAAATTATTTTTCTTTAAAAGCTGCCTGTTTGTATTGTTGGTTTCCTGTTCATCATTGGGGAGAAGCATCAAAATAATAATATTAACACCGATGAAAGGAAAGTTTGTTTACTTTTTTTGTATCACATGGATTTGGTTCACATATGCCCTCAAAAGGTAAAAACATATTGGCAAAGTCTTTCGAGACCAAACAAGGAATCGTCCTACATGTATCAAGTTCAACTTTTGCAAAAAAAACACCATTTACTACCTCCCATTTTTTAAAATAGTATCCACTGTAATGACTTGATTATTGCGTCCTGTCCAGGCCTGATACTTCACGGACGCAACAAAGGCAATTGCCTCCATGCCCTTGGTGCCCTTGGTGCCCTTGAATTCCTCAGTCATAGGGTGCCGTTTACCAAGGAGAAAATGCAATGGTGTTCTTGCCCTTCTTTTCAAAGACAAAGCATACAGGCTTGTGCATATCTCCTTTTTGCTGTTATGCATCAGATATAATTACTAATTATGTATGCGATTTGTCATCTTCCCATTGTTTAGTAGATAGTGATAAAAAGGTTTGTTGATATTTTATCACAACATAAAAACTGGAGTGCAAAGTCTATCATCATTAAAAACCTAAAACTATCATTAAAATTACATCAATATATAAAAATAATTGCGTAAAGGAAGCAACAGGCTAACGCACCTACCTGAGGAAAAAACACATACCTGCACAAAATGAACAAATTTGATAATTAGATTTGTTTGCTATCAGGGCTTGTTAAAAGTGGGACGAAACGATACTGGAACGGTCCTGATACCAACGCCAATGCAAACAAAAAGTGATTAATTTGAAACCGAAATGCAGGTGCACTGACCTACAGTTTGAGTTATTGCTGAATCCAGATGCGAGGCAAGAACCTCCTTTGCAAAGAAACTATTGTTTTTGCTTTGTTCACTGCTAAAACAGTTATTTGCTAAGGATTTAAAACCATTACTTTTATGGAAGACTTACCTTCATCAAAGACTGACAATTAAAAGAAAGATCCACTTAAAAAAGTCATTGTTCTTGTGTAGTAAACTGTTTTTTCTTAATTACTGCACTAGTAAGAGAGCACAAGTTTGCAGTACAATATCTTGAAACAAATAAATTTAATATTGTATGCTAATAATATTCCTGTTGATTTGGGTACTACGTGTAGTTTGTTTACAAACTGTGTTGCCTCTGCTTGTTTACAAGACCAGGGTAAAAAAAACCCAGTTAATTCACTAGTGTCAAGGTGCCTCGTTCTAAAAAGAAATCTTTTTTAAATTTTACGTTCAGTGAAATTCATCATTTTTTCAAGGTCAGACCAGACAGGCGCCGGCCTGCTTATCAAATAATTACACAGTTTACTGTTTTTGTTATTATGGTGCTTCGTGTACATTGTATACTGTCCCAGAACAATGCAGTTGCAGGCCTGCTATTCAAATAAATACACTGGTTTACTGTTTTTGTCATCGTTCGTGCTTCGTGTACATTGTATCTGGTTGCAGTTTGACGGGAACAATGGGGTACTTCCGATTCATCCTGCGCTAAAACCAGGCCTGCATAATTAATGAGTTCTGATAATAACTCTGCAATGTTTTGTATACAAAGAAGCTGCAGTGTGTTCCATCCCCATCAATTCTGGCTCTGGTAATTTGAGACGCCAAATTTCCAATTCTTTTCTTATATTACCTACAAGGATGTTCTTCTTGTTTTTGTCTTTGTTTGTAATTTCTGAAGGTTTTTTTTTTATGAGGGGTGCTCATTTGCTATGTTGTATGCTGGGGTTGGACGTTTCTTTATATTGGCCTGGGGTATTTGTTTTTGGCCGCCCTTTTTTAATTGGTTATTTTATCCCCTGGAACTACATACATGTAGACCTACATACCCATGTACATTTTTTGGAGGATGTTTGTGTAGTTTTCTTATTGTATTCGTAATGCTTACATTAAAGGAACACGCTGCCTTGGATCGGACGTTTTGGTATACAAAAAGCGTTTGTAACCGTTTGTTATAAAATGCATATGATGATTGGAAAGAAGTTTTAAAAGTAGAATACAGTGATCCACACAAATTTGCCTCGAAATTGCATGGTTTTCCTTTGACTTTGCGAACTAAAATGGTCGGCCATTTATGGGAGTCAAAAATTTGACTCCCATAAATGGCCGACCGTGCTTGTCGACGAGGTAAAAGGAAAACCGTGCACTTTCGAGGCATGTTTGTGTGGATCATTGTATTCTACTTTTAAAAAATCTTTCTAACCATATGCATTTTATAACAAGCGGTTACAAATGCTTTTTATAGACCAACTCGCCCAATCCAACATGTCCCAGGCAACGTGTTCCTTTAAGCTACATGTACATGTACGCTATCATCATGATTTTCATTAGGGAGGGCATTGGACGGCTCTTTTAGATAGTGATTCGGTTCACTTTCAAGGCCTTCATTTGTACGTCTTTGTACATTTGTTAAAGCCTGAACTAATCAATAATTTAAATACAATTTAATTAAATTTTATCCTCTTTCAATGAAAGAGAGGTACATAGACGCTACCTTTAAGCAGCACCCACTAACAGGTGGAAGCAAATTTGTATTAAAAACTTGTAGCCTTTTCTTGAAGTTGTGTTCATAAACATGAAATTGCATCACCAGTGGTGCTTCTTCTCTCGACCGTGTTTCTTGTCAATATTTACATTTACTATTAAAAGGCAAGCATTTTATGCTCAATTGGTAATTTTTTTGAAATATATATTAGCAGAAAAAATTACTTGGTAATGAGCAACGGAGAGCTGTGTTGATAGTAAATAACACATTCTGAAAAACGACTCCCTCGAAAGCAGATCTGTAGTTTTTGAGAAAGAGGTAATTTCTCACCAAAATATTTGCGCAACAATGGTGTTTTTTTTTGGTTCATTATTCTCTTGCAACTTCGATTCACTAATTGATCCCAAATTCACAGATTTGTTATTTTATGATTGTCGGGACACACCAAGTGAGAATTGAATACTGGTCTTTGACCCGCAAAACATGTCCAGGGGTGGATTTAACAAAGAGTTAGGACTAGTCTTATCTCGAGTTAGGACCAGTTACTTGTCCTAACTTAGGACTATCCATGCAGTTTGTAAACTCCTAGGACTAGTCCCAAGTTAGGACTGGTCCTAACTCTTTGTGAAATCGACCCCAGTACCTTTAACCAAGACACCGTGCATAGTACAGTATGTTCACCACAAGGCCTAGCTCTGTGATCTAAAATACTGTACCACGCCAGAAAACATCCATGCAGGTGACTTTGATTTGGGTAGTTAAAAGCACACGTACATACATTTACATCTTAATGAGCATTTTTCAATATAATTGAACACTAATGAAAACACATTAAATAGTAATTACCTTATTGTAATGCAAAATATGACTGGCTTGATTGTCATTTGCATTGAGGCATTCTTTATTATACACAGACAGACAGTGATGTAGAGCTTTCATAATGCTGTACGTACTTGTCTTCCATCATCCATCACAGTAAATTCACTGAACTAGAACTTATAAAAGACTCTAGACCTGTACAATTAAGTATTGTCAATTTCCATGTGTGACATTTATCGTTTTCAAAGCTTGTAAAGCGATTGCACTGTAAACTTTAAATTACAGAGTGTAGGGATTAATTTTGTACTCCGTAGACGACCATATTTTTTAGAAATCAAAATTTATTTTATTTTTATTTCATAAAGTTTTTATTTTATACTGACAATGGGATTAGACACATTCAGTAGGAATAATTGTAAAATGTCTTTTAAGAGTGATTTGTTTTACATTTGTAGATTATCAGTATACTCCTGAATTTTTATATTTTTTTTTTACTTTGTACGTGTACATCATTGCTTTGTTTTAGTCATGGTTCGGCAGTATCGACATGTTTTCTGTAAAATTTTAAACAAATTTCTTCAGTAGTTTGTTGGCAAAAATAGAGAGAAGATTTAGCAATGATTGATTGTATCCGACTATTATAATGGTCATTTCAGTAACTATTGTTCCTGAATGTATTGTTCCTCTGTTACATTGCCCACTGACCTACAAATACATGCAATATTATGCAGCGCACAAAAGACAGTGCAATGCGCGAATCAAACTGATCACCATGGGAACCTTTTTTTTACTGTGCATGCAATCAGCATAAAGCACAAATCTGGTAATTTGGTCGTTTATAATGATGTAGACATGTCAGCTGTCTGCCGTCTAATTGCGATTTTATTTACAGTGTGTTTTTTTCGTCAGCGGATGAACAAATTGTAAGATGTTACATAGATGACCTGGAGTGAGAGTGATGTGCCTCCATTACTGGGTATAGACAATAATCCGTTCAGTGCATTACGCCGACTATTCAGTTTTTACGCATCACACTCACAGAATCTTTAACCAATGATGGTGCCGCAATTGTATGGAGCGCAAGCAAACATGGCGCAAGATCAAACGAAAACACAACTAGTACGCATGCGTTGTATGGCGGTAAACACTGATAGAGTACAATGTAAAAATTACCTTGAAACTGATTGGTCTAATACAAGTTTGGCACACTGTACATCGTACATACCTTATTGGTAGATGATGTACGTGCGCCAAGTACACTAAATTTGTGTTGATTTTCAAGTCGCAAACTGACTTTAGCCTCTTTCACACAAACCACACTCTCAAATGTACCCTAGGAATTTGACTGACTACATGTACTCTCACTTGAAATGCTAACCCTGTCATATCTTCCCTTGTTTGGGATGCAAGGTTGAGGTCAGAATTGTGTCCGGACTCGACCTACAGATTCCAGGGCCCAATTTTATGGGATAAAACATATACTGGCAGAAGGTGACACGTGGCTGAACAGGAACTTGTGCTCTTGATTCACCAGCACAACAAACACTTATAATATTAAAACAGTTTTTATTTGAGTACCCATTTGAACATTTAGCCTATAAAAGTATTACCCCAATTTTCATTTTTTGAAAGAGTATTTAAAGACAGTGGACACTATTTGTCAAAGACCCGTCTTCTCACTTGGTGTATCTCAACATATGCATAAAATAACCAACCTGTGAAAATTTCAGCTCAATCGGTCATCAAAGTTGCGAGATAATAACAAAAGAAAAATACACCCTTGTCACACGAAGTTGTGTGCGTTTAGATGGTTGATTTCAAGACCTCAAGTTCTAAATCTGCGGTCTCGAAATCAAATTCGTGGAAAATTACTTCTTTCTCGAAAACTACTCCACTTCAGAGGGAGCCGTTTCTCACAATGTTTTATACTGCCAACCTTTCCCCATTACTCTTTACCAAGTAAGGTTTAATGCTAATAATTATTTTGAGTAATTACCAATAGTGTCCACTGCCTTTAAACATTATCAATACAAAACAATAAGCTGGTTACCAATTGCTCACTGACCGAAGTGTCCTGCCAGTATAAATGCAAAAAAAATAGCCTTGTGTTTTCACCCCAAAGCAGAGTCTTTATCAAAGCATGCTGAATGTCTAATTGAGAATATTGAGAATCCAACTGACAGAAAAAATACAAACATGGACTTTGTTTGGGTCCAGAAGTTCCATTTTGTCAATTTTCAGTAAGCTTGGGCGATATCACGATTTTTATCGAATATCGCGATACTAATTATATCGATATAAACGATTATAAACGATATCGATATCGGATCGATTTGGTTTTAATCGAAATATTGATATATCGCGATCGCTATTATCGCGATATATCGCTATATCGATTAAGTATCGCTATATCGATTAAGTATCGCAATATCGCAATGTATTTCCTAGCTGAGACATCTTGCACCCCATAGGTTTGGAGTAAAACCAGAAGAATAGGTCACCTCTCGTGAATAAAATAAGTCAATATCGCCCAAGCTTAATTTTCAGGTGAGGCAAAAATTGTCATAATTGTACTGTACATTGTATGCATAGGTTTTAAGCACAAATTGCAATGCAGACTGCAGGTGTATGCATTGGTTATTTAGAAACTGTTCTCTGTTTGTCTTCAACGCATGTCAATATAGTTGGTTTTAAATGCAATATAAAATTTTGTAGTGTTTCTTTTCGATAGCCTGGACATACAAAGTGTTGATCTAATTTTAAGTGAGCCTGTTTCAATAGATTGTATATGTGCCGTTTATAGAAATTTTATATAAAAAAAACATTCAGATTTAACGATGTACGTGTAGGTGCATGCATGCACTTTGTATACGTACACACGTATTTGTACAATCTACACACATACATGGACTGACCTAATACTTCACAAAGGAAATGGCCTCCATGCCTCTGGTCATTGCCTTGATGCCCCTTAAAGAGCCAAGAAAGCCGATGTTCATAAATTGCAACAGAAGTGTGCTGACCGGCAGTCCTGGCTTGTTAAAAAATCCAAACCCTAAAAACAAATAATATTCTTTGTCCCCATTGCAAAAATAATATCATATTAAATCGTTTTAATGGTACCTGCTGCTAAGTTTCAAACTGCCTTTAGTCTAGCTTGATGGTATGATGGTATCTGCTCTAGCAATGCAAAGGCTGTGGGTTTGATGTGCCTCTGATGGATTTTTTCCCCAATAAAACTAAAACCAAACCATAGTGTGATTGAGAATCAAATAACATGCATTATGTACTTGGGGCAGTGGCAACATGTGTAGTCAATATTTAGACAACTTTAAACCAAACAATTATAGCCTTCAAGCATTAGACTGGAGTGGCAGCATGTAAAAACGATTTCCTAAAATTGAGCTTAAAAAAAATAAAATAACAATCTCACGTCCCCCATACAAATTCGACATGACATTTTGATTATGGAGGTCGCACCCATAGCGGTTTCCTCCCACATCAGTCCGTCACCACCTTGTACCATGGAGGCGTAGGTTCCACTGCTTGTCACTGCTGATCAGCGCCAGCCAGAGGGAAAATGACTTACATGCTCGCTGCAAATTCAGAACACCAATATTATTCCTTGTACAATGTAACTAAATGGGTTTGTGCTCGCTACCATCTGGTGCCCCGTCACTCCATGAACTGATGGGTGACAATTCGATCAATACCACTCATGTGGGGACCCTGGCATTGATGACAATTTTTTTTTATAAGCACAATTTAATTCCAGTTACTTTCAGTTTTTCGCTGTTTGAAAATGAAGTATAAAATAACTGTGTATTTGTTTTTATATATATTTTTTATTAATATCGCATTGGAACATGGTTTGGGGAGAACTACCGCCTGTGCATTCAGGAGTGAAGGGCAGGATTAGATTAGTTTGTGCAGGTACATCATGTGGATGCTGCCAGTAATCTATAAAGTGATTTTGATTATTTTTGTTAAAAAAATATTTCACGTATCATGAGCAACTCTGTGAGCTCAGTTGAGCTTTTCGCTCCTTATTTATTGAAGAGCAGGGAATAGTTTTCCTTGTATTTTCTGAAATTACCCAGGTGTTCATTTGACGCAAACCACTCATCTTTGCTAAAGGTCAGTTTGGTGTCTCTACAGTTGATAGCCTGGCTGTCAATTTTCTCACCCCTTATGTGTTTTTGTAGGTAATGGGCTCGGGATGTTCGTGTGGATGTGTGGGTATTTAGAACCTCAGAACAGAAATTGCTATTTATGTTTACAGGCAACTGTACATGGATTTAAGCTCTTACCTGGAGCTTCGCGTCATGGTGAGTGGAGTGCAAAGACCCATATTCACAAGGGGCCATCTGATAGCAGCTGGTTAGCAGTTAACAAAAATGCTTAGCACATAAAGATTTATGCCTATAAATGATGGGGTTTTTTTTCGTCGCATCAACATCATTGCCTGTGGTGCACATAAATAAACTGCCTTTCAAGAGGTTTTGTTGTTCTGCTTTTTCGAGAAATCGTATGCTAAACAACTTTAGCTATAATGCCACGGGAGAATTTACAACAATTTGTGAAAGGAGACCTACTGGGTAATCTCTAGGCCTGTATGTTTCGTTTTTTTTTTTTAAAGGGCGAGAAAATTGTAAATTTACACTGAAACATTTCAGGGGCACAAAGGCAATGACCAGGGGGCAAGGAGGCAATCGTCTTCGTTGCCTTTGTGATGTATCAAGCGTGAATCCCCATTGTTTTGCGCAGGTCCAGTAGTGCGCACATTTCCATATATAACGAGGCTTCTGACTGGCACCCCCGAACAAAGATATTGACAAAATAGGGACACTGCCAATATAGGGCTAGATAACTCAGTTGGTAGAGCGCCGGCACGTTGGTTCGAATCCCACTCTATGTTCAACCCCAAAAATCAAAAAAATGAATTGGTACATGTAAGTCTACTGCATGCCACCTACATGTTCATTTAGTTTTCCCATAGCTATCCAATTGGGAACCCTATTCTATAATGTTTGTGTACAGGCCCTTACTATGGCAGTTGACGGTGTCAAGTAGGCTGTGCTGCAACCTGATGATGATGATGACGTTAGTCATCATTAAATTTACAGTGACTAGGCCTATCGAATAAATTTGTTGGTAATAATTTATTTTGAATCAAGTGCTGCTTCATTAGGTGATTTTTTTGTGTAATGTGCATAGTGTGTGATAATAATTTGTGGTATTGGATCTTGATGTAGGTGAGCATCATAGATTAAAGGCAGTGGACACTATTGGTAATTGTCAAAGACTAGCTTTCACAGTTGGTGTATCTCAACATTATGCATAAAATAACAAACCTGTGAAAATTTGAGCCCAATCAGTCATCTAACTTGGGAGATAATAATGAAAGAAAAAAACACCCTTGTCACACGAAGTTGTGTGCGTTTAGATGGTTGATTTCGAGACCTCAATTTCTAAATCTGAGGTCTCGAAATCAAATTCGTGGAAAATTAATTCTTTCTCGAAAATTATGGCACTTCAGAGGGTGCCGTTTCTCACAATGTTTTATACCACCAACCTCTCCCCATTTACTCTTCACCATTAAAGGTTTTATGCCAATAATTATTTTGAGTAATTACCAATAGTGTCCACTGCCTTACAGTTACACCAATATACTGCCTATAGTCATGGATTAGGGCTTCAGATGGAAAAGCAGGAAGATTTGAATGTTCATCGTGGGCTTTGGAACCCACTACCTTTTTCTACAGCTTTGTGACATACATGTTGCTAGTGAGTGAATATTCTTTGATTCAATGTACAGTAAAGTCTAAAATAATAGGGTATACAAAGTATGTAATCAAAATTCACTGGTTGATGCTGTTCGTGTCGATTTGAACAAACTCACAAATAAGGCAAATTTGTCATTATAACATGTTATGACAAACCCACACTATTACATGTATGCACAGCGTGTTGTACCCGTATGCACGTACTGTTATTTGATCTCTCCAACCCTGTCAAACTAAAGTAATGCAATAATGAGGCAAGAGCGGGCTATGGTTGTCTCATTTAATAATAATAATATTCAAGTGGTTTAAAAGAATTAAGATTCAACTTGCAATCTCCTAAGAAATGATTTCACTCAACGGATACTAGGATTATAGACAGATTAAAAACAAGTCTCTGGGGCTGAACGTCTAGCTTCAACAAACACACACACGTGACATTGCAGAGTTAATCGTCTTCACTTAGACATCAATTTTTGAGGAGGTGATCTATTTTGAGACGAGACTCGAACGTCTTTATTCCAATCTTGCCAAGTGTGATCATCTTTATTATGAAACCCAATCTGCTGAATTGCAATTGAACCATTCTCCATCAAGCTGAAGAATTGAAGAAAAAAGCCTCATCAATGGCTGTCTGCTCGTCGTGTCATTAACAGACAACACGTGCGTCTTTTATTTGGCCATCTTTTTTTGTCAAAACAACGACTGTGAGTGATCACCATTTGATGTCAAACAAGTTGCTCAATCTTTGAGTGCCGTCTCGTGTTGAGCCAGAGGATGCCCTTCTAGTCTTTTTCATTATATTTTTGTGTTCCTTTTGGAAACACGAGCCCAACGATTGTACGTAAGTACATGTCAAAATCTGCAGCCTGACCAAGTCCTGATATTAATTTGACCAGTGGACTAAAAATAGTAGTTAGGGGAAAAGCTTTCAGCATTAAGTGGGCTACAATTGCCGGGAAGGTACGCGTAGGGTTCATGCACTGTGTGAATTGCCACAAGCTCTGGTCATCTACAAGATACCCCTGCGGTTACAGATTAACATGCAATTTAGGGCGTTTAGTACAGTGTACATTTTAATTAAGAATTTCCTAGTGGACTTTCAGAATCGTTTCAGCATAATCAGAAGAAATCTATTTTCACAAACTAAAGTGTATTTTATGTCAATATTAACCACAAGGGAAACTGACTGGGTAAATTTTGAAATGATTTTTGGGGTTAATCCGGAGGTCGTTGGTTTGAATCCCACTCTAGTCAATTCTTGGTTCAACCCCAAAAATGTATTTTATGTCCCATACATGTATTGTAAGTGGCATACATGTAAAAAAAAAAATTACATGCTAACTCTTTTCTGATACCACAAAAGTGTATTTTAGGTCCCATACATGTACATTGTAAGTGGCATGTAATGAATTGTACATACAACTGTCTTCTGATTCCTCAAAAGTGTCTTGCATTGACCCCCTGGGTCAAATTTTATTGCTCTGCTTACCGCCAAATTCTGCGCTTACTGTCTACTTTCTGAATTTACACAGGGTAAGCATTGAATAGCACATTCGAGTTGTACGCTCTGCGATGCTCTTTTGTCAACTTACAAAATGGCCGCACAAACACACGCAGTGCGATGCTATTTTGTCAACTTAGAAAATGGCCGCATGCGCGCATGCTGGGCCACGTATATAGGCCAGTGCGCCCTGTAGTTTTTATATGTAACTCTATTATATCATCCGATGTCTTACAACATCATCCGTGGTTGAACTCATCTCTCTCTCTGTGTACATGTACGAAAGAAACCCCCGAGTGGTACTCAAGAGTGTTTTGTCAAGTGGTCTCTTCAGAGGAACCATTGTCTGTCTGTGAACAATGACCACAGAGAGAGAGAGAGAGAGAGAGAGAGAGAGTGATAATTGGTGAATGAGTGGAAACAGGTTGTTGTTTTGTGGTCTGTGAAACTGTTGCTGGGTAACCGCGAGTCTATAACTCTGTATTTGGTTGTGTTTATGATGAAACCAGAATAAAACCTTTTCAATAGTTTACAAGTGTTTATGTATACATGTGTTCAGCTTCTTTGAAGAACATATTGCAGTCTTTTCCATTTTTTCCTTCAGAATCTCATCCCTGTCCATCAGGTCTGTATGCTTCATTTTTGAAAGGGCAAGGGCACCAAGGCAATTTCTCTTTGGTAAAGAGCACCCTATGGGGAAATTGTAAATTTCTACTGGAACATTTCAAGGGCACCAAGGCAATGACCAGGGGGCACAGAGGCAATCACCTTTGTTGCCTCCATGAAGTATCATGCCTGCTTTCCATGGTAATTTTCCTCTCTTTTTTTTGGGGGGGGGCTGAAGAGTTGCTTGCCTTTTTATAAATATCAAGATTTCAAAATGAATATTGAATAGACTACTGTACATGATGTAATTTATAATTGACAACAAAGTACTGCACTTATGCAAATAAGGAATCAACAAAATTTAATTTGAATTCAATTCAACCCCTTCCCCCCTCCTCTGTCTCCCACACTTCCCCGCCATACCTTAAAATACTTGTAAACCATTCCCAGGGTGGCCCTCGTGTGTCATTACACATACCTTGTATTGGCCATCTCTACTCCCACTCGGAAGGGGCAAAAACACTTAAATTTCAAGAGGTTTTCATTTTGAGGAAAACAATGTTATTGTTGAACATTTAAAACCTTTTTAGAATTAGGGCCTATACCTTCACCATTCTCGATTAAAGCCAGTGGACACTTTCGGTAAACAGTGTTGTCCAAGTCCCACACTTCGTGTATCACAACTTATATATAACATAACAAACCTGTGAAAATTTAGGCTCAATCGGTCATCAGAGTCGGGAGAAAATAACGGGAAAACCCACCCTTTTTTCTGCATGTTTCGCCGTGTCATGACATGTGTTTACTATAAATCCGTAATTCTCGATGTCGAGAATTGATACTTGTTTTAATGTTTTCTGAAAAAGTAATGCATTCCATGGAATAATATTTCAAGGGAAGTCTCCTACCATTACCTTCTGTAAACCCTGTAAGTTATTTGTAAATCTGTGAATGTTTTTTTTTTTTTTTTCTGTTCCGAAAGTGTATAATGGCTTTAAGTTTATGTATAAATTTACTGTTCATAGCAGTTTCATGTGGCCACTCAAGTACTGTACGAGTATGTCAAAGCATAGTGAGCAGCACTGTATGAATGCAACAGACTTGGAGGTGTGAGTCCTGAGTAGAGTAGGGTAACAATGTGTCACTTGGGACCAACTCCTTCAAGACTCTCATGTATCTGCCAAGACGTCAGTCCAAGCGTGGCTAAATTAGATTGGGGAAACCTTACCCAGGTTTGAAACCCACATATACATCTGTGGATTGAGACTCGGCTGCCGTGGGTAGTATGGAGGTAGAGTTTTGATGCGGTGTACAGCAACTGCGCTTTAGCTAGCTGGAAAACAAGTGGGTTTGACGTTGGCTGTGGAGGAGTGTGGAGAAAGGAGTGCTGAATGGTGTTTTTAAAGACACTGGACACTATTGGTAATTGTCAAAAAGACCAGTCTTCCCACTTATGCATAAAAATAGCAAACCTGGGAAAATTTGAGCTCAATTGGTTGTCGAAGTTGCGAGATAATAATGAAAGAAAAAACACCCTTGTCACACGAAGTTGTGTGCTTCCAGATGCTTGATTTTGATACCTCAAAATCTAATTTTGAGGTCTCTGTAATGTAACATGCTACAATCAACGTAGCCTTGTCCAAGGCTCTTTACGCAAGCACCAGCCCGCTCTAAATACACAAGGTACAATGTACATGTTGCGTTGGAAGAAAAACTGCATAGATACATGTACTGGCACGGTCTGTTTCGGTTTTGTTGTACGAGGTTGAAAAACCACGAAAAAACCATGCTTCGACCCCACAGTATCAAGTACTGTATATCAAATACCCAGTACAGTTCCAGTACATGTGTTAAAATGCAGTGGAATGTACGTACAAGTAATGTACGTAGTCATCCCGTACAAGCTCAATGTATGATTATCAAAATGTGTAGTGCTTTATAAATACTGAATTATTTCCATTTTTGATCAAGACAATTTCTTTCGTGTTTTGCTTTTTCATTTTTTTTTTTTTTTTTTTTTTTTTTTTTCCAACCCTACCCCACCCCAGCAAAACAGCATAATAATTCAAAATGGGTTGGGAGGGTCGAACAAATTGTTGAAAAAAAAATGAAATTTTACAAGCATTGATAATTGTGATGGCTCTTTGTGCTTTAAGAAGCTGTGATAAAGGGTATGCAGTGTGATTCGACTGAAGTCTAAGCTGAGTGGGGAAAAAAAAATGCAATTAATAATTAATCCCAGGCAGGATGTAATATCCAATCTGATACATACTCAGTGGTCACACTTCATATAAAAAAGAAACCAGCTAGAAATGTTGAGTTGTTAGTCAAGTAGAAAGCTTGACAACGATGTACAGTGTACACATGTATGTTGCAGGGTTTGCCCCCCAGAGGCACTGTCCACACCTTTGGTAATTGGCCAGTCTCCTCAGTTGGTGTATCTCAACAAGAGCCATAAAATAACAAACCTATGGAAATTTGAACTCGATTGGTCGTTAAAGTTGCGAGAGAATAATGGAAGAAAAAACACCCCTGTCGCACAAGTGATGTGCTTTCTGATGCTCAAATTCTATTCAAATGAGAAATTACTTCTTTTTCAAAAACTATGTTACTTCAGAGGGAGCCATTTATCACAATGTTTTATCAACAGCCCTCCATTGCTCGTTATTAAATTAGTTTTTATGCTAACTAACATTTATTTTGAGTAATTACCCATAGTGTCCAGTACCTCTTTTTTATTGACATGCCAGCGGGACCCATTTTAGTTTGTCCCTTTACTAGTCCTTCACCTTTTTCCGCTAGTCAATATTTCATATTGAATGTGGAAGCTTTTTAGTCAGACCACTTGGAGCAGTGGCATGAGATTTGTTTCCCCTCAGGCGTTACAACTGGGATTTTGCCAGCTGAAAAAAGAAACAAGAATGTTTTTTTAATTTGCTTACATTTTGTGTCTAACTTCAGTAATGTCGAAAACAGTCTCTATATTTGTATTATTGTTTATAAAAAGAGGCACATGCATTGAACCACCTTCAGATGCCACTCCATCTGATGTCACTCCTGTTTGCATTTTCCCTATAAAAAATAAGCTTATTTAACGCATATCTGAGTTTTATCACGAGAATCGATAACACAAGTAGGTGAGGTGAAGGTCCCATGAAGATGTGCTCGATGCCTTCAACAATATGTTCAGTTACATTTTATACGTGTTTTTTGTGGGGGTTTTAAAGGTCGCTATAAAGGCACTGGACACTATTGGTAATTACTCAAAATAATTATTAGCACAAAAAATTACTTGGTAACAAGCAACGGAGAGCTGTTGATTGTATAAATAATTGAGAGAAACAGCTCCCTCTGAAGAAACATAGTTTTTGAGAAAGAAGAAATTTCTTACTCAAATATTTGAATCTGTAAAAGACTTCAGGCCTGAAGCCCTTTTTAGGAATCTGGAAGCACTATGTGCAAAGTCATGTAGGGTGGTTTTTCTTTCATTATTCTCTTGCAACTTTGACGACCAATTGAGTCAAAATTTGCACAGATTTTGTTATTTTACACATGTATAAATGTAGTGTTGGGATGCAAGAACTGGCCTTTGACAATAACCAAATGTGTCCAGTGCCTTTAAAGTCAGGAATAAGCCCATTCAGCCGGCCGTCCTCGACATTTGAGCTGAAAAGAAAGAGACCTCTGTCGTGAGATTCTCACCCTTGTGTTTGAACCAGTGTAACGTCGAGGTAACGTCATACATACATTTTTATATAAACTTATGAATTCCGCTTCTTTTCATTCTGGCAGAGCTCCTGAGGAAGCTGTTTCTCCGACGGTTCGTGTGCGTCGTGTTTCTCGGAGAGTTTATCTGGGAAGAAAACGGAAGACAGGAACGTGTGTCTTCATTCACCGTTTGATGTCAAGTAGCTAGACTTTCATTCATGCTAAGGACGGGTTGAGATAGACATCTGAGATCAGGTTAGTGTCTGAATGAAAAACATAGGCTTTCTGGCTAGCCCCTTCCATCTTGTAGGATTGTACATTCTTTGTGTTCAGTCCACCCACCTTAAAGGCAGTGGACCCTTTTTGTAATCAATTAAAATAATTGTTAGCATGAAAACTCATTTGTTAACGATCAATGGGGAGCTGTTGATAATAAAAGACAATGTTAGAAACAGCACAGCTCCCTCTGAAGAAACGTAGTTTTTGAGAAAGAAGTAATTTCTCACTAAAATATGGGAATTGATTTTGAGACCTTAGCGGAAATCTCAAAATCAAGCATCTGAAAGCACACGACTTGTGCGACAAGGGTATTTTTTTGCTTCCATTATTCTCTTGCAACTGCGACGACCAATTGAGTTCCAATTTTCACAGTTTTGTTATTTTATGCATATTATGTTCATAATAATAATATAATAAATAATGTTGAGATGATACATCAACATAGAAGACTGTTCTTTGACAATTACCAAAGATGTCCAGTGCCTTTAAGCTTTGCAAGCTTGTCTTTTGTTTTCTTTATTTACACATTAAAGGGCTCAAGCGCAAGGAGCAGATTGAGTAGGCGACAATGAAGACCGATTCAGCGTGATATCGGATGTTGGAAGAAAACAAAATTGAAAACCAATGCAGTCAATATTTAATCAATTATGAAGTAACCGCGCATGATAAACTGCAAGTGCAAACCAAAACAATAATCTTCCACCAGACCATGCAAAGCCTATGA
This sequence comes from Asterias rubens, assembly GCF_902459465.1. NCBI lineage: Eukaryota > Metazoa > Echinodermata > Asteroidea > Forcipulatida > Asteriidae > Asterias > Asterias rubens. Next base: position 9,766,137 of record NC_047082.1, read on the forward strand.
TTTATTTTATAATAAAGGTTGGTTAACAATTTCTCAAAGATCTAGGCACTAAATGCAGTCTTTTTCATGGTTGGTTTGAACTTATATCCTCAGCATAATCTTTAAATGGTTTTTATGTTTATTATTAAAATTTACGATGTTTTGGAAATTTTTCAGCTGATAAATTCATTCATTCATTTCATTAATTTTTGTTAAAAAACCAACTGGCAGCACGAAGCTGAATAATGTTGCATTACAAGATAAAAATATTGATAAAAATTGCAGAGATAAAATACACAAAAATTGCACCACCGCGGGGTACAAAGGAACATTATATAAGAAGACGACAATAAGTAAAAATAAATATTAGATAAACCACGGAAAGACACTTTAAAAATGCACAGGGTGTTGGGGGAACCCTCTTAAACATTTTAGGCCTGCATGCTTTGTTTCTGAAAGGGCAAGGGCACCAAGGCATTTTCTCCTGTGGAAAGGACACCCTGTGAGGAAACTTTCATTTTTTCCTAGACTCGAGCATTACAGGGCATCAAGGCAATGACCAGGGGGGCATGGAGGCAAGCGTCATATCACGCATTTTTTTGAGCGCTGCATTCTTGTCAGTTTGCAGGCTGCGTCAATTTGGCTCCAACTTTCAGGTTGACTTGCACATGTACTACCACCTCTTTCATCTGTCATCTGCCTGTGACAACAGGTCACTGTAGTCAAGTGGTTAGGCTGCAGTAAATTGTAACAGGGCTTGCAATTATAAGTTTACTCTCTTCTGCCTTGTTATGGACGTGACTTTGAACCAGTGTCAAGGAAGTGAGCATGACCTCAAGAGGAAATTTTGTCGGACCATGGAGCTATTCGGACAAAGATGGCAAATAGAAGAGCAAGTAAATTCCATTGAAAACAGGGCTCTCTCCAAGCACTCAATCTTGGCTTGTTGGGCATAATGTATCATGTTTCAGACGGACATAAAAAGGAAGCCCCCAAAATAAAAACCATTTCCAAAAGACACTCAGACACCCCTTAAAGACAAGAGATTATACGCAAACTATGCTTATTAGGATAGCGTAGGACAGGTACAAAATAGGGTCCATAGAATTACTATGTTTATAACTGGGCACTCCAAGCCCTCGACCCTAATGATGCTTGATGAATTTGGACATACATACATGTATTATGTTTCAGACAGACACAAAAAATGACAAAAAATGAAATCCGTTTCCAAAAGACACTCCTAAGACACTCTCAAAACAGAAGAACACACGGCGCACATTCTATGCCTATTGTACAGCAACATGATTAATGTAGAACGCACATGTCATACAACAATGACAGTCTTGACTGATTTTTTTTGTTTGATCGTCTCATGGCTTGTGAGTTATAAATATCAAGAGTCAACCTTGTGTTTGTTGTTCCCTCCAGAGCATGACAAACGTGCTGTAAGTCAACAAATGTCTGAGATTTCCTTTTTTCCATTTTCAGGATTTGTAATTGACTAGTTTTGCACGTGTTCAAACTTCCCGGACCTGGTCAAACAATATTGAGTTTTTTTACATGCGCGGGATTCCGTTTGAACTTCAATTATTGTAGTTTTTGGCTCAGTTTACATGTATGGCTTGTGCATGAGAAAGTAACATTTAGCCATGAATTAAATGGAAGTAAAACAAACATTTAACAAGTTATCAATTTAAACAAATTGTCAGCAAAGAAAACCCAAGAATCAGACTTGACATGTGTTTCTGGTTTCTTCGAAACAATTAGGAATTTTGCCCAACTGACGTTAATGTTATCATTAAACCTACAGAACAGTTACACAAATTCTGGTGGGATTGTCAAATGGGGTTTCTAAACAAATAAGCATCCTAGTCCCAATTGTAAATTTGTTTACAATGTTATTGTTAACAAATTATTTAATATTATATAAAAATTGAAATAGTGTTTAAAACAAATTGACAAGGTGTTTTGTTTTTTTAAGGAAATTTATATTATAGATAGAATATAAAAAAGTCTTTGTTCAAACTGTTTTCTTGTTTTTATTACCTGAGAGACTTGCATGGTTCATAAAATCCACGGCACATTCCTTTATCGTTGATGGTTCAAATGTACTTTTTAAAATATTTGTTTTTAAAACGCTATTGATTTTGGGACACTTGTTTTCAATCGCTATAGATTTTAAAGTTTACCCATTTGATTAAATTGTAAGCGAATTTCTCGTACAGTAGCGGAACAATGCCCCACAAATCAAACTCAACAGAGCAATCACAATGAGGGATAAAACATTGGAGATTTCATCACGCGGCAAATCAATTGTTATGCAAATTTGCATTGTTCACGGGGAGAGTATGCAGATGCCACGTTTTAACAGGGGTATGTCATCCCCATGGCAACAAGCTGTTGCTGGTGAGATGACAATCAACGAGGATTGATACGAGCTCGCTGGAAGCAGTGTAATTTGCCACAAGGTTTATACCGTCCTAATTAGAGAGATGGTTGCGTGGAAGCTAGTGAACAGGAATCGTGTACTGGTGGTGAACGACAGCTTTCTCATTATAATACTGTCACCTCTTGGTGAATGCCCACGACACTAACTGTGTGTACAATTAAAGGCAGTGGACACTATTGGTAATTACTCAAAATAATTGTTATCATAAAACCTTTCTTGATTACGAGTAATGGGGAGAGGTTGATAGTATAAAACATTGTGGGAAACAGCTCCCTCTGAAGTGACGTGGTTTTTAAGAAAGAAGTAATTTTCCACGAATTTGATGTCGAGACCTCAGATTAAGAATTTGAGGTCTCGAAATCAAGCATCTAAAAGCACATAACTTTGTGTGACCATGGTGCGACAAGAGTGTTTTTTTTTCCTTTCATTTAATATCTCGCAACTTTGACGACCAATTGAGCTCAAATTTTCACAGGTTTGTTATTTTATGCATACGTTGAGATACACTAACTGTGAAGACTAGTCTCTTTGACAATTACCAATAGTGTCCAGTGTCTTTAAACCTCATGTTTTCAACATTGATGACAGCGGTGAGAACATTAATGATGACATTGGTGCGAACATTCGTGTGAATAATACGATTTTGCGATTCAGAATATTCAATGTTTAGAATGTTCAAATCTTTTCCGAAATTGCTGAAATCCAAATGTTTGTGTTATGTCTGTTAAAAAATATATAAATATTAAAAAACGAAAAATAAGTTTGAGGTAATCTATGATTTCGCATGATTTGGCACTAAGGAGCCATTCAGAATAGTCAATAATTAGAGTGTTCAAATTTATTTAAAGGATTTGGGTACTTTTTCAAAATGTCCATAGATTTACATTAAACTTACAGTGTTTGAAGATAATGGTAGTGGAAAGCTTCCCTTCAAATATTACTTACTGAGAATCTGTAGTTTTTGAGAAATGAGTAAAACAATGTCATGAAAATACGTTTGTAAATGATTAAAATAATTTTCGTCTCATGAGACGAAAATTATTTTCATCTCATGACAAAAAACACAATGTCCACAGATTTATACTAAACTTACACAGTTTGAAGATAATGATAGTAGAAAGCTTCCCTGAAATCATTACTTGCTGAGGTGCTGTAGTTTTGGGGAAATGAGTAAAAACAATGTCATGAAAATAATTTTCGTCTCATTTACAAACGTATTTTCATGACATTGTTTTACTCATTTCTCAAAAACTACAGCACCTCAGTAAGTGACATTTGAAGGGAAGCTTTCCACTATCATTATCTTCAAACTGTGTAAGTTTAATGTAAATCTATGGACATTTTGAAAAGGTACACAAATCCTTTAAGTTACGTACACTACATCATGCTGTACATATTAAAAAGTAGGATTGAATACATGCACTTCCTTTTCAAAACAACTAGATCCGTAGTCAGTTAGTGTTTTTTTGGAAAGGATGTTTAATTGACCAGGAAATGTGTAACTATAGCAACGTGGGTACACTGAGTCCCCTCCCAAACCTCATCCTTCCTGCCCCTCTTTGGCAGAGCTTACCTCAACAAGATTTCTCTATTACGTATTAGTACAGTGCTCTACTACAGGTGAGCACTAAGTGCATCATGTAGCATCATCTGCCAGCCTAACCATGGTCTGAGCTCTCAAGTTTGAGTGTCTATTCGGATCAAATCAACATCAGCGTTGGGGCGCACCATTTAAATTCCAGTCTGAAATATCATTTGCTCCTAGAAACAATGACCGTCCACTTATAAACACAGTCTGCTGGATAGTGTAGCATTCTGGCTATACATGTGTATGATTTGAGGCATTGCATGGTGAGGTATCAATACGTATATATTTGGTTTGCGGTAACACCATTGTGTATATCTACTTGCCAGGTAGAGTTTGTTCTTTAAAGAACTGTCTTGCTATATATTCAACTACCACAGAGTAGATTTTTAGGCCAAATTATCAACAAAGATGCATTAAAAAGCTGCATGTGAAAGCTTCAGTTAATAATAAATAATAATAATAAGACTTGTAATGCGCACATATGTAATGGAAGTGTCGTGGCCGAGCGGTTAAGAGCACCGAATTCAAACTCTGGTGTTTCTGATCAGCAGAGTGTGGGTTCGAATCCCCAGCCGTGACACCTGTGTCCTTAAGCAAGACACATAACCATTGCTTCGTCCTTTGGATGGGACGTAAAGCCGTTGGTCCCATGTGTTGTTTAAACGCATGTAAAAGAACCCAGTGCACTTGTCGAAAAGAGAAGGGGTTCGCCCCGGTGTTCCTGGCTGGATTGGCAGCATATTGCGCCACAGCACCTTGTAAACCATTACATTGTGCTTAAGGATTAGGTCTTATATTATCTCAGAAATCGCCCCCACTCCTTGCAGTAATAATACCTGGCGCTTTGTATCCTTTGGCAAAAGGCGCGTTATAAATACGGTTATTATTATATCCACCCTGCTGGGTGTTCAAGGCGCAGTAAAACCAAAAACAAAACAAAAACAAAACACAACACAAGGAAAAACAGACACAACAAAATTAGTCATTGAAAACCTGTGACATAAGATAAGTTTTGAGAAGAGACTTGAATTTTGCGGTACAAACACAAGATCGAAGATTAAGTGGTAGAGAGTTCCAGATGCGTGGCGCGGCTGAAGAAAAAGACCTGTCACCCCATAAGTGTCAAGACTTGGGTTCAATGAGGAGAAGCATGGAACTTGATCGAAGATTCCTTGATGGAGTGTAAACTTGAAGCAGTTCAGAAATATAGTGGGGAGCCTTGCCATTTAGAGCTTTGTGGACAATGAGCATCAGCTTGAAGATGATTCGTTGAGAGATAGGGAGCCAGTGTAGTTGTTTCAGAATGGGGGTGATAGAACAGGATTTTCTAGACAGTGTCACAATGCGGGCAGCAGTATTTTGGAGCCGTTGAAGTCGGGAAATCTGGTTGTTAGGAAGACTGTAGAGAAGAGCATTGCCGTTGTCAAGACGAGAAGTAACAAATGCGTGAATGACCTTTTCAGTGGCACTTTTGTCCAAGTACTTGCCAATCTTACCTATATTCCTGATGTGATATGATGATAAACGAACAATATTGTTGATGTGTGGCTGAAGTGTCATCGATGAATCAAAAATAACCCCCAGTTGAATACAGTTGACCAACTTGATAACAAACCAATCTTTCCATTATGTTGAAAGTAATTCCAAATATCTCCCCAATTGTTGGACAAGATCTTCCTGATTGCAAGATGCGAGTGATGTTGGAAGCTCTGCCCCTAATCTCACCCTCACCCCCCTCCGATCCCTCCCTGCAAAAATCACTATGTTCTATCCCCTTCAGGTAGGCCTACTGCATTTAATAATTGAGCTTGGTTTAATAATATACAGTGAAGCATTTCCTGTCTCCACTTTACTCTATATTTATTTTCCAAACTGGCCTCGGGTAAAATTCATGTCTTCTCATAGATGAAAAATCAGCAAAAGTTTTTTTGTTAAGACTGCTTAGTAAATATCATGCCATTAATCTGTGCAGAGAGAAATGCATTTCACAGTTCTTAATACAGGGATCAAAGTTAACACTGGACCACAGGCCTGGGGCCAGTGATTATACATGTAAAGCGACCAGCAAGTAAACCCATGACTGGGAAAGTCCGGCAGTCTCGTGTTTTTGTTCAAATGTTGACTTTCACTCTGATTAATTTAAAGGAAAACGTACACGTTTGGAAATTACTGAAAACAAATATTAACTTAAGAACTGACTTGGTAACGAGAATTGAAGAGCTGTTGATTGTATAAAACATTGTGAGAAACGACTCCCTCTGAAGTAACGTAGCTTTTGAGAAAGAGGTAATTTCTCACTAAAATAATAAAAGACTTCTAGCTAGAAGTCTTTTATTGCTATCTGAAAGCACACAAATTTGTCACAAGGGTGTTTTTTCTCTCATCATTTTCTCGCAACTTCAATGACCAATTGAGCTCAAATTTTCACAGGCTTGTTATTTTATAGGGATGCTTATGTTGGGATACACCAAGTGAGAAGACTGGTCTTTCACAATTACCAATCATGTTCCTTCCCTTTAAGTTCTGTTGAGTGTTGAAGAACTCTTACCCACAATACAAATGAGATCAATCTTCTTTTTATATGTATGTACTGCTTGTTGAAATGAAAACTGTTCAAATGTTAAAGGTGCTGGAATCTATTGGTAATTGCTCAAAATAATTGTCGGCATAAAAACTTACTTGGTAACAAGAAATGGAGAGCTGCTGAAAGTATAAAACGTTGTGAGAAACGGCTCCCTCTGAAGTAACATAGTTTGTGAGAAAGAGGTAATTTCTCACTCAAATATTAAAGGCAGTGGACACTATTGGTAATTACTGAAAATAATTATTAGCATAAAACCTAACTTGGTGACAAGTAATGGGGAGCTTTTGATAGTACAAAACATTGTGAGAACAACTCCCTCATGAGTAACATAGTTTTTGAGAAAGAAGTAATTTTCCACGAATATGATTACAAGACCTTAGATTTAGAATTTGAGGTCTCAAAATCAATTGAGCTTCATACACCAACTCACCAAGTGAGAAGACTGGTCTTGGACAATTACCACCAGTGTCCAGTGGCTTTAAAAGATTTCAAGGCCTGAAGCTTTTTTTTCACCCAAGTGAGAATACTGGTCTTTGACAATTACCAAAGGTGTATCCCAACATACATTTATGCATTTAAAATAACAAATTTGGGGCTCATTTGGTCATCAAAGAGGCGAGACGGTAATGAAGGAAAAAATACCCTTATTGCACAAATTTGGGTGACTTTCAGATGCCTTAAAAGACTTCAGCCTTGAAATATTGTTAAAACTCAAATCTTTTAGTGAGAAATTACCTCTTTCTAAAAAAAACTTTGTTACTTCAGAGGGAGTCGTTTACTACAATGTTTTATACTCTCAACAGCTCCCGTTCCCTCGTTACCAATTAAGTTTTTATGCTAATATGTGGTTTAAAGGCAGTGGACACTATTGGTAATTGTCAAAGACTAGCCTTCACAGTTGGTGTATCTCAACATATGCATCAAATAACTAACCTGTGAAAATTTGAGCTCAATCGGTCATCGAAGTTGCGAGATAGTAATGAAAGAAAAAAACACCCTTGTCACACGAAGTTGTGTGCGTTTAGATGGTTGATTTCGAGACCTCAAGTTCAAAATCTGAGGTCTCAAAATCAAATTTTGTGGAAAGATACTTCTTTCTCAAAAACTATGGCACTTCAGAGGGAGCCGTTTCTCACAATGTTTTATACCATCAACCTCTCCCCATTACTCGTCACCAAGAAAGGTTTTATGCTAATAACTATTTTGAGTAATTACCAATAGTGTCCACTGCCTTTAAGCCATTACCAGAAGTATCAGTGCCTTTAATTAAGTATAGACAGTATTCACCGGGCTTGGTTCGTACTGCATAAAGTATTTATGCATTTTTTCAATTAAACATATGCAGCCCACATGAGGCATAATCGCTAATCAAGGTAGAGAGATGGTCTGGCCTGTATAGGTAATGAATGTAACGCCTTAGGGGGGAGAAAATCAATGCAGATATGGGCTAGGAACAATGGAGGATTACTATTACATACTGCACATGTTAAGTATATTAGCAATTATAATACTGCAGGCTACAATTTTTGTGGGCAGACTGAATAACATTTACAATTTTTGAGTAAATTTTCCCCACATACATGTATTATAGAGACTTTCACCCTCTTGCTCCTGTCTTTTTTTTCCCCCTGTATTCCTAATAATTATCAAGCGTAATATTCTTCCTACTTAAATAAGTTCAATTTACGAATTGTTTTACCCCAGCAAAATTTGAATAAAATATCCTGAAAAGTATTGGATACCATGTGATGTAGGTCAGCCCTTGTACGCAATCAAGTTTTCTATTTTTTTCCCCAAGGACCAAATTATGAGGATGGGACATTACAGAGTTTTATCTGACGTTTGGTCAGTAAGGGGCCATTCAATTTTGTTTCTCTCAAAATTTTGGGTAGGAGGGTCAAAAGAATCAAAATTCAGTTTTGATATCAAAATAAGTGATATACATGTACTATTATTAACAAACGGAAAAGGAGAAGAAAAAATACCTAGGCCGCCATATTGACAGTTACATTCCTGATACAAAGTTAAGTTGTTTGTTTTTAAAATAAATAAAAATCCATTCCAATCTACTGATGTTGGAGACATTTGATGAACACTATTTGATTCATTTAAGGCATGACATTGTTCTTCATTGTATAGATTATATATTGTGAAGCCATTCAATATTAAAAATGGAAACTTGGGGTGTCAAAACAATTTTGACTAAAGAAAATCGAAATCTGAATGGCCCCCATCACAACTCAACAAGTTCTGCAGTCTAGTGTCCTTCCAAATGTAGTTAAAGATTGATTAACGACGACAGCTTTCAAGATCAAGGATTACAACAATTTCTGAAATCCGCTGCAAAACAAACATTGTATTAAACAAAAAAGCAGTCAATGAAAAACTCTGACTACGCGTATTCTCTTCAAACTTGACCTTTTTTCCCCTGACATGTGCTCTTGGGGAAAGTACAGTATGCATGTTCATGTGCCTGCCGTCGATTTCACAAAACTCTTCCTAACTTAAGACTAATCTTAGGACTTAGGACGAGTCCCAACCCTGCACTCTAGCATGCAGACCTTAAGATTAATCCTAACTCGTCCTAACTCGAGATAAGACGAGTCTTTACTCTTTGTGAAATCGACCCCTGATTCCTATAGATAAGTTGCAATTGACGCCATCTCTACGGGCAAATTGCATTTTGGCTTGCAGGCTCAGTTTAATAATGCAACCGCGCTGTTAACTAACCAATCAGGCAACGAGTTTTGTGAAATGTGCGCATGCTGCACACCGTTCTTGCGCAAAACGCATGGCTGTGTGTTCCAATTTGCCCGTAAAGATGACCAATTTGCGTCAAGTGGGAGCTATCTATAGATTGTTGATACAGTGCAGTAAACTGGGAAGGCAATGACTTTTGTAGAGGCCCCTAAGATCAACAACACTCAAGACACTGCTCTTTAGAGGGATTGGGGTTATACAAACAAAATGTTAAGAATGTATTTTAATAAGCTGACTGGCATTCAAGGGGAAAGTACTACATCTGGTTTTGGTGCCAATCTGCATTGTCAGATGGTTTCAAAACTATATCACGTGCCAATTAACTTTAACACCTTCAAATCACAGGCAAGTTAATTTTTACAGTTGCATAATATCACTTGCAATTTAATTGCTACAGCATGCCTATCACATGCAAAATAAATTTTACAGTATGCATAAATATCACAAGCAAAATATTTTGCCATACCAAGTTACGAAAATGGCGTGTGCGCGTCCATAAAAATGGTTTCACAACGAAACTGCACGCACAATGAGACACTCAGCGTTCTCCGGGTTCTATTTGTATGGGTTGGATATATTCTTTTGAAATAATCAATCCCATAACTTGCCCGTATTTGTAACACAATAATTGTGATGCTTTCTTGTCACAGTGTTATGGATTGAAGACATTGAAGACCCTGTCTTAAACTTCATCTCTATCACCAAGCAGTCATGTAAAGCCCGGTTCATACTTCCTGCGAAAGGAGGGTTCGTGATGTCAAATTCATGTCAAGTTCGCTTCGCATTCGCAGGAAGTATGAACCGGGCTTTAGGAAGTCACTCTCATGCTCTCTCTTTATATAAAAAAAAACCGTCTTAACACCCTTTTATTTTGAAACGGTTGAAATCCGAACAGACCATACCTAACGTACAATCCTTGTTTACATGTAACATAAGCTGAGTACATTTTGTCCTGAATGCTTGTACAGACCTTCCTCTACTCAAGAAACCCATCAGCATGGAGAACCTCCTGTGTATAATTTTACCATAGAGCTAGGATTTTACAAAGTTGGGGTTGAAGGTCGCCCGAGGACCTCTTTCACACTTTAGTCTCTAAATCCCTGGGTGACCCACAAGATCTGCTGCTAGCCCTCTGGCAGTCACTTCGTTCATAATTCTACCTCCATGCTTCATTCCATCATGTGCCTGTACTATCTCTCATTTCTCAAGGGATGATAAAGAAGGAGCTTGACACAAACTGAGCGTAGTAGGGGCTTGAAGCAGTAGTAAACACTTGCGAGTGAGTTCTTAAATTAAAGGGAAGGTACACGTTTGGTAATTGTCAAAGACCAGTCTTCTCACTTGGTGTATCCCATCATATGCATAAAATAACAAACCTGTGAAAATTTGGGCTCAATCTGTCATCAAAGTTGCGAGAAAATGATGAAAGAAAAAACACCCTTGTTGAACAAATTTGTGTGCTTTCAGATAGGAATAAAAGACTTCTAGCTAGAAGTCGTTTATTATTTTAGTGAGAAATCTCAAAAACTACATTACTTCAGAGGGAGTTGTTTCCCACAATGTTTTATACTATCAACAGCTCTCCAATGCTTGTTACCAAGTCAGGTTTTAAGTTAATATCAAACATGTACCTTCCGTTTAAGCTGTGTCTCTCACTCACTAGGATTATACGTACCAATAAGGCAGATTTTGATTGGTCAGCTGCCTGATGAGAGACCAAATTTCATTGGACAGCCTAGATGCACTCCTGACTTGGTTACCATAAATCGTTGCATATAATAGGGTGATTTCTTTTTGAGTGGCTACTGTGTAAACTTCCGGTTGAAGAGAACAAGACTGTATGATAGGCCTTGACGGCTCATGGTCTAATGGTAGAGTTTGAGTGATTTGTTGGTGACCTAAGGAAAGGGACTCTAACAGTATTGCTTACTCAGTCTACACCACATTAAGAGTTTCTTGACCCAGTTTCGTAAAGCCTGTAAGCACAGCAACTTGCTTTTTTTTTTATTATAAGTTTCTACTGTTGGAACGTTATTAATTTAATATTATGCAAGGAGCATTGATGCTGTCTATTGTCTGTTTGTCTATTTGAAGTATCAGGATAGGTATTTGGGAAGTTTGACTATTTCTTCCAAGTAGCATTCTATGTTCTTCCGAAGGGTCAGGCTCCAGCAGTCGGATTAAAGCATATTAATGAGAAAATAGAATTAGTTGTTGCAAACTGCTAACCAAAAGGATCTGTGCATCAAAGGCTAAAAGAACTTATAAATTAAAAATTACACTGAAATTCTCTCCAGGTTTGGTTCTGTTCTGTTTTGTTTATGATACTACTGTACATATGCACCGTTCCATCTAGTTAGTGAAATCTGTTTCCTACACCCACGAACCCAGATTCACTGTACTCTTTGATCCTTGTTGACTTTCCTACGTGATGCAAAAACATTCTCAGTCCGTACGTGATGCAGTAAAACTAGTACACAGTCTTGAAGTATCTACTATCCCTTGAGTGACGATTAACGCAGATAAGGGGCTCAATTGCTAAGAACCATGAAGCATCTTAGCCCTGCACAGCATTTCCCCCCCTCTTGCCTCCCGCCACCACCACCACCACCACCACACATGTAGAACATAGACCCCGCGGCCAGTTAAGATCACAGCGTACAACTTTAATCACTGCGATGGAATGAGACAAGACCATCAACCCTAAGGGCTACATCTCATCCAATCCTGATAAGACTAGAAGAATGTCTCGTTGCCTCTCAAAGTCCCTTGTCATCCCCCGGAAAAATGGGTTCTCATCAACTCCCCAATTCAATTCCTGTGACGAGGAAGGTCTATTTTATCTGTGACCTACGTAACACAGCCATCGGCGAAACCTACACTTGAGTTCACTCTGTGTGGAATAAAAACTGAGCAGTTCTGGCTTGATTGGCCCGTAATTTACTTAAACATTTTTCGGCTGAGGTTGCTCCAGCGCGTGTACATCATGACTTCATGAACATGTTGAGGCTTTTTTTTTTTTCCAGCTGCGTTTCAGGGAGAGTGTTAATGCTTGAGTTATTAGCAAGCTTTGTGAAATGGTGAGGGTTTGTGTTTAAGGGATTTCTGGACGATAGATAGCTTCATTCTAAGTAAGATTTTTTTTTTTTTCACCAAGAGTATGGAATAAATGTATTATTTAGTTGAATTATTGAAAGATGATTGTATGCCATGTTGTATTACTGTAAGTATTGGAAAGGTTGTTGTTTTTGTTTTTGTTTTAATACATCTTATTCAGGCTTATTGGGGTTTTCAGGGTGGGTGTTTAATGCTTAGTTATTAGCAAGCTTTGTGAAATGGTGAGGGTTTGTGTTAGGGATGGGTGCCTGGACGATAGATAGCTTCAGTCTTAGTAAGATGATTTATTATAATGGATGGGCTCTTATTCATTTTTTTAAGGCCATGTTGTATGACTGTAAGTATTGGAATGGTTGGTTTTTTTTTGGTTTTATTTAAATGCATCTTATTTAGGCTTTTTGGTGTTTTCAGGGTGAGTGTTTAATGCTTAGTTATTAGCAAGATTTGTGAAATGGTGAGGGTTTGTGTTAGGGATGGGTGCCTGGACGATAGATAGCTTCATTCTAAGTAAGATGATTTATTATAATGGATGGGCTCTTATTCATTTTTTGAAGGCCATGTTGTATGACTGTATGTATTGGAATGGTTGGTTTTTTTTTAGTTTTTATTTAAATGCATCTTATTTAGGCTTTTTGGGGTTTTCAGGGTGAGTGTTTAATGCTTAGTTATTAGCAAGATTTGTGAAATGGTGAGGGTTTGTGTTAGGGATGAGTGCCTGGACGATAGATAGCTTCAGTCTTAGTAAGATGATTTATTATAATGGATGGGCTCTTATTCATTTGATAAGGCCACATTGTCTGTCTGACTGTATCGGAATGGTTGTTGGTTTTGTCATGTTTTTTTTAGTACGTTTCGTCAGGATGTTTTGTAGCTCTACAGTTTCTTGTAAGTCAAGAAGTGCCGGCAATAATCTCTGGATTGAAGGGAAGGCTTCACTCATGGATCAAGTTCACTCATGAGGAGTCCTTGGTTTTATTATCTTTCTTTTTTACGTTTTTTTATATTTCCGTTTTTAGGGGGTAGATTTTTTCTTTTGTGACCACAAATTCCGTAACTTGCCTGATGTTCTTCAGAAGTGTATAATACTAAGAAGAGCTTAAATTCCTGGCCCATTTCAGGGTGAAAAACTATACATAAAAATATCAAAAGGCAAACAATGCATAAACTGATAAAAATTATGATAAACATACAAGCGGGGTATAGGTTTATAAGAACACAACAAATCCTTGAAAAAAATTGCAATAGAAATGCAGACAAAATGTACAAATTATGATGTCAGCCTCTTCTCTCGTCGTAATGGCCCAATGTCAATATCCAAGACCATTAGTTGAAATCCCTTCTTGTTTAAATTCCATTTGGTCGGGCTCAGACGACCAACCAGTGCTTGTAAGATAAATCTAGCGTGATTTTCTTACAAACCATGCAAGGATTAAGGGGTTAAAGATGCAGGCATCCTCATTTGCTCATCGTAGCGTTATTGCATTTTAAGATTTAGGTTCAGTATCGGTGTTGCGGCAAAAATGGACCAATCATTGATGTCCAATCTGTGATGTATTAACCAATGACCAATCACAGCCATGAATGCCCAGGTAAAAGTCTGGCAATGCATGGGTTGTGTATGTGGCTGGTGTAGCCTATATTAACTATTACACCCCAAAAACAAATACTCGTTGTGAAATTAATAGATTTTCTCTTCCACAACTAAGAAATTATTAATTTATACACACCGTGAAGTGTAATAAATTTCCAAAGCAGAAAGAGTTATGGAAAAACAACTCTGATGAATATGAATATACATGAATAATATATTTGTGTGTTGTAAAGAGGTGAATTGTAGCTTGGTAGTTGATGCAAATCGCACAATTTTTACAATGTAGAGTAATGCACTTTAGTTCAAGCGACGTTTGTCTTAAGTGCTTATGTTTTAGAGTACTTACTGTACGTAAAATAATGTATGTACCTGAATTATGGCCGTTGAGTTTTATATCGACTTTTAATTGCCTTGTTGTTTTTGTAGTTTGATGAAAATATGACACTGCAGAGGGATAAATTTTTTAAGCAGAGCTTGTAGGCAATGGTCCCTAAAGACATGCATCTGCATCGAGACAAAGAATAACAATTACAATACAGTAAACCAAGAGGTCCTTGAAATGTAAGCGCTGTAGAACTCCTCTGGAAATGGCCACTTTCCAGGAAATAGTTGCCCTTGCTTGGGTGTCTTCGGACATGGGGTGGCAGTGGGGTTAAAGTTCACCAGGAGTTTCCGATTTTATTTTGTTTCTTCTGTTGGGAATTGTCTGGTAGTGCAGATAGGGCGAAATTGTGTGATAAGGAGCACACCTACATGTAAATGTAGCTCTACAGAAGATAGATAGATAAAATGGTTTATTCAAAAACTGTCCTCGCAGCACAAAGGCTGAATTACAACAATTTTACGTAAATTTAAATTAAATATTGTGTTTGGTAATAAAAAATTATGTGGAATAGTTAAAGCCATTGGACACTTTCGGAACAGCAAAAAAAAAGTATACAGAACAATCATTGGTTCTCCCCCTAGATAATAACATCATGGCGAACATACTTTAATTCCAGTAGAGCCTCTCCACTGACGGAATTTTAGTTGGTGAGAATTGTCTGATCCTGCATCACCCCTATCAATCAATTAAACCCTGTTGAATAAAAGAAACACTCCAATTTGATTTATTCACGGCGGCGGGGGTTAGCCCCGCAGTGTGTTTCACGTAGGATGTTACGGCTGTACGCACGATTCTACGCCCCCGTGGCTGGCACAGGTTTTTTTTGCCTTAGAGGAGGGAGGGGGGGGGGGGGGACACGTGAATTTGTTGCATTGGAATTGGCCCCATTGGTGGTGGTTTGTGTTTGGAGTGTCTTCAACCACCCTCTGATGCCTGAATGCTCACAGCTTGAAGCTGGAGAGAGGATTGACGTCATAACCCTGACCTGTCCTACTGCATCCTTATTAAAGGGGATTTTACATCATCGGTTTCATCTCTTTGTGAAACTAAGGTCTCTCAGAGTTAAGCGAACCTTAATCACCGGGCCTGTATGCTTCCTTTTTGAAAGGGCAAGGGCACCAAGGCATTTTCCTTTTCTTGGTAAATTAGGCACCCTGTGAGGAAATTGTAAATTTGTACGTCAGTGACCATGGAGACAATTGCCTTTATAAGAAACACCTAAAGTCTAACTGCCCTATATATACCTCACGGTATACTAGACAATGTCTAGATCTCATATAACTAGCCGTCACACACATTCTATGCACACTAAGAACAGTGATTCTCTTTATCTCAACGGTATGTGTTTTAAACGTCTGATATACCGCGAGGTATAGGGCAGTTAGACTTTAGGTCTTCCTTATAATAAAACACCTTGAAGTATCAGGCCTAAGAACCCAATGGAAAGAAGACAAGGAAGGAAGTTTAAGGTTTAGACGTGGGAGGAAAAGGCCAGAGACAGGGAAAACCTGCGCAGTCAGATAGGGACCGAAATTCCTGTCCACCTAGTGCCCCGGCGTGATACAATTAACAAAACAAGAACATACCTTTTTTTTTTTCTCAGGTTCGCCTTGATTTTCTTTTTTGCATGAACATGACAAAATCACCGGAATCTTTATGGTTTTTTTAGCAAGTTTCTTGTCCATACCTCCCTTTTTGGTTCAGTCTCTGCAAGATAAACACCCCCCCCCCAAAAAAAAAGACGTCAAACTTTCAGTTGCTGTACTTTCGGATCTATTTTTAGAATTCCATAAGTACAGTCAACAGTAGAGTAATCTTGTCTATCCAACACGGTCCATCAATTAACACCAGGTCTTGTTATTCTTCAATGATCATTGATAAAAATAGTCCGGTTTTCTATTTTGTCTTGTCTGGTGATTTGAGAATGAATTGTAATTTTTCTCAAAAATGGAAAATAACCCCCAAAACAACGGAACGAAAAATGGACAAACGGACCAGAGCGAAAAATAGTTGTAGTCTGTTTTATATTTTCTCTTGTTTGGTGATTTGAGAATGAATAATAATTTGTCTAAAAAATTAAGGGAGAAAAAAAAAAAAAAAGAAACGCAACGACAAGAATGAAAATAGTTGTAGTCAGTTTTATATTTTGTCTTTTCTAGTGATTTGAGAATGAATTATAATTTGTCTAAAAATTTAAAAAATAACCACCCACAAAAAATAACCACCCAACACAATGGAACGCCATGAAAGAAAAATAGTTGAGTCTGGATTCGAACTGAACTGTTATTATCTGAGACAGAATAAACACTTACTGCCGTCCCCTTTCCCTCGGTTCTTCTCGATTCTCTTGCTCTTGAGCCAATCGGCCAATTGCAGAGGAAATTGTCTTGATATATTGTCAACATTTTTGTCGGGATGTGTTTGCTCACAGCATCTCCTCGGCAGGTGGGAGATAAAAATAGTACCCCTGACTGAACTCGGCTCACCCTGGCTTGACTGCTCGAAGTCCAACTCACAATTGGTTCGATTTTTGTTTAAAGGGGTGGTTTGTCAATCATTTTTGGCTTCCTCCTCAACAAACACTTTTATTGAAACCTGCTTTGTTTCCAGTGAATTTTCTCAACCTCTAAACCTAATCTTATAGCCTTCAAGAAACGTCAGGCCATTTGCATAATCATTTGCATAATTTTTGCATTTATACCATACATGTAGTTCTTTTGGTCGGTAAGCAGTTTGCAACAGCTAATTCTATTTCCTCTTTTATCAGTAATTATTGCTTATTATTTAAGCAATTTCTTTGAGCTGTATAATTACAAAAGGGTATCTCAGAACAGAACAATTTTGCTTATCAGAACTTAGGTTACCCACTAAGGTAAAGCACCATACCATCTTTTATTGGTCCTACTTAAAGGGGAGGTACACGTTTGGTAATTACTCAAAACAAATATTAACTTAAAAACTGACTTGGTAACGAGCATTGGAGAGCTGTTGATAGTTAAAAACATTGTGGGCAACGACTCCCTCTGAAGTAATGTACTTTTTGAGAAAGAGGTAGTTTCTCACTGAAATAATAAAATACTTCTAGCTAGAAGTATTTTGTTCCTATCTGAAAGCACACAAATTCGTCCAACAGGGGTGTTTTTTCACAGGTTTGTTATTTTATGCTTATGATGGGATACACCAAGTGAGAACACTGGTCTTTGACAATGACCAAATGTGTACAGTGCCTTTAAAGGTGTCCAGATTCAGTGAGGGTGAAGTTTATCTTGGTTTCTGGTTCAGTATTCAGTTAAAGCATTGTTCAGCCTAGTTCTTTCCAGTTCAAGTTAATTCATAGCTCTTTAAAGGGAAGGTATACGTTTGGTAATCACTTGGCAATAAAAACTTGGTTATAAGAGCAGCAGCTTTCAATAGTACAAATCATTGTTTGAATCATTTCACTTTGAAGTAATGTGGTTGTGGCAAAATACATCAGTTTTTATCTCCTAAAATTTGAATCTGAGAAGCGTTACTGTCAGATACATGGTATGATTCCAAGATTGTGTATTCCAATTGACCGTATTGAATATGACGTCACCGTTCAAATATCTGCCCTACAACATGGCGTCTGTGCGCGTGTGCATGCGTGTGTGCGTGCATGTGCCGTACAAATCTAACCGAGAATGCTGTGTGCTGCGTGCGCTGTTGGACGTGTAATAGATGAAATCAAATTAAAAAAGGTAAACAAAATTTCCCGATGGTAGAATAACCTATGCTCACTTCTGCTGATCTTTTAGTATCATGGCCGAGGGGTCAAGTGCACTGGACTCAACTTCTGGTGTTGTCAGAGTGTTAATACTAGATGAGAAAAGAAAGAAATGTACCTTCTCTTTGAATCTACAGTATATCAGTCAAATCTTGCTTTCGGAGACACTGCACTTCTCCCTAACCCACATGATTGATTCCAGTGATACGAAGCCAAACAGCTCCAACGCCAAATTGTTCTTACGGGGGTGAATTATCCACAATTGGTCATATTAGATAACAATGCGAGATAATAATGAAAGAAAAAACACCCTTGTCACCAGAGTTGTGTGCTCGCAGATGCTTGATTTTGAGACCTCAAAATCTAATTCTGAGGTCTTGAAATCAAATTCGTGGAAAATTACTTCTTTCTCGAAAACCTTTTCACTTCAGAGGGAGAGCCATTTCTCACAATGTTTTATACTATCAACCTCTCCCCACCAGGCATTACCAAGTAAGGTTTTATGCTAATAATATAGTATCCACTGCCTTTAAGTTATCTTTCAAATCTTGCTTTCGGAGACACTGCACTTCTCCCTAACCTACATGATTGTTTCCATCCAGTGATACATGTACTACCCATAAGAAAAAAACAAAAAACCGTCTCCCACGCCAAAATGTTCTTACGGGGGGTGAATTAACCACGAGACAGCTGGTACAGTGATTACGTTCTTCTTCTTCATCGTAAAGTAGTTCTGGGTGATGTGAAAATGACAGGATTTACATGTCACATTATCTGGCTGAATTTTTTTGAGGGATTACATGTAGAAGCATGGATGGGGTTAGAAGGCACTGTGCTGCTTTGCCAAGGGCCGGAGGTTATAATCCCTTTCGTGGGCACCTATGTGCCAGTGCAACAAAATCGCATTGCTTGATAATTAAAGACCTGCTTGAACGAAAACGTCAAGTCGTGAACTTTGCTGAATTCCACTTAAAATGTTTTTGATGAATAAGGAAATCGAGTCATATGATTATAAATAGGTTTCAATTGTGTAAAAAAACAATCATTTTGTATGCCCTTGTCCAGAGCTTTTCTGCGAGATTTGCGAAAAGCCCCGTTACGTAATCACTCTCAAAACGTCATAAGTAGATAAAGCCGCTTTGTTGCAGCGTGGATGTATAACAAAGCAAACTCCCACAAATGACGTCAGCGGCATTGTCCTTTGTCACCCGCTCTCAACGGCAGAAGTGTTTTTAGTTTTTCAAAAAACCTTTAGGTAGGGGCCTGATTTTTTAATCGATAATTACGAAAAGTTCAGATTTGAACACATATCAAAATTACATTAAAATGGTGAACAAGTGCATTATAAACAAGTAAAAATACCATTTCTATTGAAAACACTCCGCTCAGGTAGCTGTTTAAAGCCAGTGGACACTATTAGTAATTGTCAAAGACCAGGGTTTTCACTTGCTGTGTCCCAACATATGCATAAAATAACAAACCTCTGAAAATTTGAGCTCGATTGGTCGTCGGAGTTGCGAGATAACTAAGAAAGAATAAAACACCCTTGTCACATGAAGTTGTGTGCTTTCAGATGCTTGATTTCGAGACCTCAAATTTTAAACTTGAGGTCTCGAAATGAAATTAGTGGAAAATTACTTCTTTCTCGAACTACTCCACTTCAGAGGGAGCCGTTTCTCACAATGTTTTATACTATCAACCTCTCCCCATTACTTGTACCCAGTAACGTTTTATGCTGATAATTATTTTGAGTAATTACCAATAGTGTCCACTTCCTTTTAGGTCATACAGCTGACATGGACATTTTTTTTTTTTACCTTGTTGTAGATTGGCTGAACAACAATTTCTCACTGATACGCCGTAGTCGTTAGGTTGCTGGTGGCCGTAGAGAAACACAATGGGAAAACAGAACAGTAAACTCAAACCAGAAATTCTGGCTGACCTCAGGCAACAGACAGAGTTCAACGAGAGTGAACTACAAGAATGGTACAAGGGATTTCTTAAAGGTGAGCATTTTTCAAACAGAAATTAGTTACTCAACAAAATTCCATAAGGTTCCATTATGTTGTTGCTTACAGTTACATTTAGAATGTGAATTCTCAGAAGTTTTATTGCATAATGCAAGAATGATCTCAGCAAAATGTCTGCATTCAGAATCATTTCAAAACAACATGTTTGGGGGGGGGGGTTGCATATCTCAGGTGGCATCACAGTTCCACGGAGGTTTCCGGTAGCCACAATAAGACAGATTTACTCCATTAACGCTTTCCGGGGCAACCCCTACGAATAAACACAGAGCAATTACCCAAGCAGCTATGCAGAAAGCTATCTTGTCATTAGATATGCCCCATCCCAGCTGTGCCCGCTAGAGACACTTATTATCTTGAACTGTGTTAGGGGGATGATCTGGCTTTACATTAAAGGAGAAGTTGCTGCCGTTAGTAATTACATGTATAACCCTTCTATTGGCTGAGCAATCAGTACCGTCCATTGTGGTTTTTTTAATGTGGTGAGTGAGTGTACACAGTACACAGTCAACCCTCCTACTGTCAGACCATCTAATATCAACCACTGTGGTTTTGAGTGATAGATGAACTACATACATGTATGCCAGCCTGCAATATGATATCATGTAGTGTACAAAATGTAGGTACATCAACTAAGTACACGGTCAACCCTCCTACTGTCTGACCGTTCAATATCAACCACTGTGGTTTTAAATGATAAACAAACTATGCTAGCCTGTGATACTATATCAATTAATGAGTGCATACAACACTCTACATGTTCACGGTCAACCCTCCTACTGTTTTACCATTCAATATTAACCACTGTGGTTTCAAATGATAGATAAACTATGCCAGTCTGCAATATATGATATCATGTTTTGAATGCACACTACATGGTCAATCCTCCTACTGTCTGACCAATCAATATCATCCACTGAGGTTTTTCAACATTTGTCAGTTGCACAAGATTTGAAGATACACCAGTACAATAGCAGCCAGCAGAACCCCTTGGTATTACCGGCCCTCTAGTGTTAATAATCTGCCATCAGTCAGCAAACAACGTTGACATGAGAACCCTGCTACACAGCGCCCCTTTAAACCCCCGTTCCTACTTGCAAATGGTGTCAAGCCAGGACTCTATTTGTAAGCTGTTATCATAGTGCGCTCATCACAGAATCATGTGATACCGCATAATAACACCTTGAAATGTATCAACCATGATTAATAGTTTCCGGAAGAAGAGGATGAAGAAAGGAGGGAGGGAGGGGGGGGGTGAGAATTTTATATATAGATCTAATGATGGGAAGCATTCTTAATGTGATGTTTAAAGGCAGTGGACACTATTGGTAATTACTCAAAATAATTATTAGCATAAAACCTTACTTGGTGACGAGTAATGGGGAGAGGTTGTTGGTATAAAACATTGTGAGAAACAGCTCCCTCTGAAGTGCCATAGTTTTGGAGAAAGAAGTAGTTTTCCCTGAATTTGATTTCGAGACCTCAAGTTTAGAATTTGAGGTCTCGAAATCAACCATCTAAACGCACACAACTTCGTGTGACAAGGGTGTTTTCTTCTTTCATTATTATCTCGCAGTTTTGATGACCGATTGAGCTCAAATTTTCACAGGTTGGTTATTTTATGCATATGTTGAGATACACCAACTGTGAAGGCTACTCTTTGACAATTACCAATAGTGTCCACTGCCTTTAAAGATGCAGTACGGTCTGCAATAGGTTATTCAGGCCTGATACTTCACAGAGGCAGTGAAGGGCATTGCCTTGGTGCCCTTGAGATGCTCACAAGAAATTTATCATTGCCCTTTACTAAGAAGAAAATGCCTTGGTGACCTTCACCTTTCAAAATCAAGCATACAGGTCTGGTTAAAATACAGGCCTTGAATTTCCTTCTTGAAGGGGCAGTTTTCCTCGGTAAGGGGCACCTCTCTGAGGAAATTTTTCTTTGTGTTTTGAACTTTGCAAAGGGCACCACAGTCAAGGTACATGTACTGGGCACCACGGCAATTGTGGCAGGTTATTTTGACTTTGAGGCCTATTATTAATTGAATAAATTGGGCAATCGTTAATGAAGGGCCGTATCCAAATTGGCGGCTACAGCTTCGGCTATGACTGTCGCTAAGTGTGTTGCTAAGGATGTCCTGTTCTTAAACACACAACGCCGAAATCTAGCCGTAGCTGTTTTATTAGAAGCTAATTCGGACTTGACCTTACATTTTAGTATACTCTTATTTATATTATCGTGTTTACTTATAGGCATTTGTCTTCATTTATTACAGATTGCCCGAGTGGTCATCTCAACGTGTCCGAGTTCAAGAAGATATACGGAAACTTTTTCCCTTATGGGGACGCCTCGAAATTCGCAGAGCACGTGTTTCGCACGTTTGACGTCAACAATGACGATTCAATTGACTTTCGCGAGTTTATCATTGCGCTGAGCGTGACGTCGCGGGGGAAGCTCGAGCAGAAGTTGAAATGGGCCTTCAGCATGTACGACCTGGACGGCAACGGGTACATCTCCAGACAAGAAATGTTGGAAATTGTTGAAGTAAGATTGGCATTTATTATTACCCTTAAAACTTCTAAAAGATTGATGGAGTGTTGTATCCCCAGGGCTGTATGCTTTGTTTTTGAAAGGGCAAGGGCACCAAGGCATTTTTGGGGTAAAGGGCACCCAGTAAGGGAAATGTAAATTTTTTACTGTCCAGAGTAATGTAAGGGCACCAAGGCAGTGACCAGGGGCATCATGGAGGTAGTGGCTTTCATTGTCTCCGTGAAGTACATGTAGCAGGCCTATTCGCCCTTGCTGTTTTGGGGTCGTTTTTTTTTCTGTATCGAAAGGGTCCAATGGCTTTAAAGGCGCTATATAAATACTTTATTATTATTATTGCTTGTGTTATTCAGTGGTTGGTATATTCCTGATAATGTATGTATGATTCGCATGGTTGCAGGTAGACTGTGTAAGTCATTATTGTTTACGACCCATGCCCATGGGTGTCATGCATAATGCTTATTATGTACATCATGCCAGCAACACCTCAAACGGTCAAGTAAAAAAAATTGCAATGGCACGAGCCAAACTGGTTTGAGTTTGGGTAAAATGTTTAGACCCGGTGTGTGACAGGAGATTCTATCAGCCCATACAGCAAAGACTTTTTTTTTCGCAAATACTCGGGGCACACGCGTTAAGCTTGGAAATAGGTGCCTTGTGGTCTAGCTGGTGATCAATGTTGATCCATAGCTATCCCACAATGCACCTCATTCAACAGTTTGCGCTTGCGCAATGGTATTTGCGAAAAGGGTCTATTTCAAATTTGATCCATAGCTATCCCACAATGCACCTCATTCAACAGTTTGCGCTTGCGCAATGGTATTTGCGAAAAGGGTCTATTTCAAATTTGATCCATAGCTATCCCACAATGCACCTCATTCAACAGTTTGGGCTTGCGCAATGGTATTTGCGAAAAGGGTCTATTTCAAATTTGATCCATAGCTATCCCACAATGCACCTCATTCAACAGTTTGGGCTTGCCCAATGGTATTTGCGAAAAGGGTCTATTTCAAATTTGATCCATAGCTATCCCACAATGCACCTCATTCAACAGTTTGGGCTTGCGCAATGGTATTTGCGAAAAGGGTCTATTTCAAATTTGATCCATAGCTATCCCACAATGCACCTCATTCAACAGTTTGCGGTTGCGCAATGGTATTTGCGAAACGGTCTGATTGTTTCTCTTTATGCGCTTAGAGGCTTTTCGCATTAGGCGCTTTACAAATGTCTTATTATCATTATAATCATCATTAAGTCATTTGTAAATTATTTAACATGTAAGTTTATTTAATACTCTTTGTAAAGCTCCAAGGGTTAACTTTATATTAGGCGATATATAAACCAAATATTTTGTTATTATTATTATTATTATTAATTTCTTTTTTACCCATATACACCGATTTGTGTTAGCACTGTATAGTCAGTATAGGATTTGAACTGCCTCTAGCTACCAGACAATCTCGGTGGTACAGTTGATAAGACACTACTCTAGAATTGCAAAGGTTGTGGGTTCGAATCCCACCCAAATAACATGCCTGTGATATTTCCACAGAGTCGGGAAAATTCTAACATACGTCAGTGTATGGGTAAAACCTTGGTGCAAATTTCCATCTATTTTATATTGTTAATACCATCATTTAGTCATTTGTAAATAATTTAACATTTTATATAAGTAAGTTTATTACATATACTTTGTAAGGCGCCTAGAGTTAACTTTATATAGGCGTCATATAAGTCAAATATATTATTCGTATTCTTATTATAATATTTTTACCAGGCTATCTACAAGATGGTCGGCACAGTCATGAAGATGCCGGAAGACGAGTCGACCCCAGAGAAGCGTACAGACAAGATCTTTCGCCAGATGGATAAGAATCTCGACGGCAAACTCTCGCTCCAGGAGTTCGTGGAAGGCGCCAAAAGCGACCCATCCATTGTAAGGTTGTTACAATGCGACCCAAGCGGAGGCGGTGGAAGTTTGATGTAAACCTTTAGACCCCTTTTATTTAGGCAGCCAGTATTAGTCAAAAAAAACATTATCATTTTGTTTCATTTTGTTCCCGATTTTCCTACGCTTTTCAAACTTTTTTTGAACAAATATAATGTGTGCTAGCAAAAGCTCTACCAAAAGCTCGCCAGAAATGTAAGAACGTTTTGTTTTGTTTTTTGTTTTTTCCTCCAAATGGTACGCTCGTTTGCTTTTCGTTTAAAAGAAAGTTTAAGCAAGGTTGTAGTTGTAGATCTTCTTAAGTAGCGTTCTTGCACTGAGAGCATTCACGCAACATATTTCAAAACTCAAACAAAGTTACTTGGATGATTAAGTGTCTTATATGAAGATTTTTCAATGTGAACATTTTTTAAAGTTTAATTAAAACTACTGTACATGTATTTATAAGATGTTTAAGAAAATCATATGGTAAGGAATGCCCTGTAAATGGAGTCGTTGGGGTAGCCACAGTTAAATAGTCATTGTAAACTAAGAACCGGAAAGAATTTGCAACAAACAAAATAATAATAGTTTTAACTTTCGTGAACATCTCTGCAAAAATGCTAAGTGGGGACTGTCTTAGCTTGAGTAACTTAATCTCTCATGTACATATTGCCTATATGGGAAGGGTGGTGTAGTTTCATCGCCCACGTCACAATGTTAGCTTCATCGACTATGAGTTTTTATAAATTCATGACTTCTGTTTCACATATATTCTAATCTTACGGAGGCCCTCCATCTCATTGATAAAATGTCTGTTTGCGGTTGCGCTACGTGTTCAAACCATGACACAAGGGAATTCCAAGATAAATTATGCATAAACATGGGCTAGCTCTGGAGCCAGAAACACTGTAGTGTCAAGTTGACAACCCAATGCATTAAGCACATCACGTATCAACTTACTGAACAGAGGCCGGGTGCTTCACGTAGGCCAGGGAGGCAATTGCCTCTCTGCCCCTTGAAATGCTTTCAAATTGCCCTCATAGATGTGCCCTGTGGCAAGCTAAAGCTGCTTTGACTCTTAGATGAGTTTGCAGCTATGGTGACACATTATGTATTCTCCCATCAAGGGAACTTGGGTTAAATTATGCCAACTACGAACCCTGAAGTAGTTCAAAACAGAGAGCGTACGCTTCACCCTTGCACATGCGTATTGACTGACCAATAGGATGGAGGCTATCATAGCAGGAGCCATCTTGTATCCTCCAATCAACAGCACACAATCGAAAACCGAGGCAAGATGCATCAGGGCATCTTTTGACATCTCAGATTTTTCAATTCCTCTTGAAGAAAGAAAATATATTACAAGTTCTCGCTTTAACAGGTCGTTTACTTTCATGAATAACTTGAAGACAATAACGGCTGTGAACATAATGTGTTTCTTCACCAAACTCTAAAAGAGTCTGTGAGGTATAGTAGAGTACATGTATGGTGTATGCGCATATTGATCATGGCCGCTATGCCACAAATCGGCGTCTTAATTCTCCAACTGGGACAGATTAGTGACATTATGCCACGATTGTCTCTACTGACTGCATAAAGCATTCCTGTCTTCACACTTCTAAGGATAGATTGTGCTCCGGAAAGGCACCCGACTTTTTTGTTCTTGCCCATATTGGACTCCTCCATTTCATCAGCAGGGCAACGGATACTGGCATCTTAACATGGCTATATTTTAGGTCAAACTGGCATGAAGCTCGCCATGTTGGACTCCTCCATTTCATCAGCGAGGCAACGGATACTGGCATCTTAACATGGCTATATTTTAGGTCAATCTGGCATGAAGCTTGCCCATGTTGGACTCCTCCATTTCATTAGAGGGGCATTGGAGACTAGCGTCCCAACAGGGCTATACATAAGGTCACTCCGGCATGAAACTTGCACAAATCAGCTTGCTTCGTGCGGCCTTCTTCTTTGCAGTTGTTCACTTTTTAATACAGTAAAATATATCAACATTTTACACATTGAAAGTCTATTTTCTTGGTGTTTCATAGTGTCATTTTGTTTTCACTTTTGCATGTAGTGGTGGTGTATGTTTTGGTGACTCATCCTGAAAGAGATATTTAACTTAATCCAATTCTTAAAATAAAATCATGAAATATTTAATACTTATCGGCACAAGGATCGTTGAGGTGTTTTCCTTAGTGTTGAATCTTTTTTAAAGGTAGTAGAGCAAGTACTGTTTTCTTAAATCCACCCCCCCCCCCTCATCTGAGTCCTTAATTTTTAATTTAAATTTTAATTTTTCCTCGCCTTCTTCACAGCATGTACAAAATTAATATTTTTCGAAGACAAAACTTTCCAACTCCCTCCCTCCAACAACCTCCTTCCCAGGCAGTATTCCCTTTACTTCTGTTAAAAGGTCAACAAAGGAAAACACTTGGGACACTAGTTGGCAGCAGACTTGACCAGGTAAAATCTTTCCAAGGCCGTGTCCGAAATGACGTCTTCGGCTACAGCTACGGCTAGATCAGTGCGTCTGCTAGTGTTAGAGTTTCACGTTATAGATAGCTTTTTTTAAACTATTGTGTTGTGGGTTTGGTCCTTCACCATTTCTTCAACTTTAATCACATTGATTATTGGTCATCCCATGTCTGAACGTCAAGCATATTTCACCGGTTAGCAGGGAATTTTGGCTTGTGGGCGTGCGTACTTCACGTTTTTAGGCATTCTTCTCTTTACAAAGCAAGTGGAGAATGACGATCGTAAGCGCAGAATTTGGCGGTAAGCAGAGCCATAAAATTGGGCCCTGTTATTTCTTCAGGGTTGACCTCGGATTAAAACTTCTCATGTCACCTTTTTTGTATCGATCAGGTTTTTTTCTCATTAATCATGTGCACACTGTGGAAACGTTTTTCTTGTTGTATATTATCCATCATGAAATATATATATAATCATGTTTTATATTCTTGATCAGCTTTGCACTCGATAGGTGTTGATTAAAAACTGTATATGTACATGATAGGTCATCATAATGCTTGCACTAATTAACGTATGCGTAGTACAGATCGTAGAAACTGGTCCCTTAAGCCCTGCCCCTTCGACCTATCCAAGATTACACCACAAAAAGCTTGACTAATATCTGTGTATGCTTACGAGGAGCGCATAGAGAGCAGCATTGCTGAAGTTCAAATAATGCGAGCGATGGGCGGGACTTAATGGATCGGTTGGTTTTGTTGTCACAAATTGTTTTGTAAATTTCCTATTTATTTGAATCCAATCATTTTCTCTTGCATAACATCCATTCAATTAAGTCAAATTTGTAGAATGCTACCACAGGGTTCAGTTGACGGTAAAAAGCGTAATCAGTTGCTCGAGCATATCGGCCCCCACCCCTCCCAACCCAAAGGCTGGCTAAAAGATGCCCACTTGTAAGCATAAAATATTTTGACTCTTTGATGATAATGTGAGAGTGTGATTTTGCTTCATGGTGCGAAATATTCTCAATAACAACGAGTCCAATGGGATGGATTATGGGGGATTTGTAGATGTTTAACAGCGGAGGACATTGTTTTGCAAAACCTTAGTCTCTCCCAACCTTCGTATAAACCCGTACAGATAAACCTGCCTGATATCAATTTTTTTTTTTATGAGCATCAGATGTTTTGGGTCTCATGCGACCTCGACAGAGTCTCTTGTGGATGAATTTGCTATGATGCCAGAGAGAGTGTTTGTATTGCATTAAAAACAGTCTGGTTACTATCGATTGGTTTTGTTTTCAAGACCGTTTGGCGAGTCTTGGGATAAGACCAGGGATGGATTTCACAAAGAGTTAGGACTAGTCTTATCTTGAGTTAGGACCAGTTACTCGTCCTTAATTTGGACTATCCATGCAGTTTGTATATCTCCTAGGACTAGTCCTAAGTTAAGACTAGTCCTAACTCTTTGTGAAATCGACCCCAGGGCCCAAAATATTGTTCATAAAAATGGGCATGAAAAAAATGTGTAGCCATGATTGTGGCTGTCTGGCACCTAATGTACTCGACGAAGCCAAAGGTCAAAGCCATAGCCAGGGCCACCTGATTCAGATTGCCAAATGATGATGAGACTGCATTTAACAGATATCACCAGCTGTGGTCAAAATGAAAATGAATCATGAGTTAAATTAAAATCTCCAATTGAAGAGTGATTAAATTAGTCTCATTCTCCAGCGACAATGGAGCCACAAAATTAGCTGAACGCTAAGCAAACAATACTGGTAAAACTGGTTGGCTCCCATTTAACTTGCACTTTGCCGAAAGGATGACAAAATCATATCAAGGGCCCGAGCTGTTAAGCAGAAAAGCCTATTTAATATGCTTAGCAAAAATAAGCGGTTCATCAATCTCTACTTGGCTTTTTGGCTGGTAACCTGTTTTTGCTTAGCAAAATTTGTCTGTGTTAATGATTGTGCTTAACAGCTTGATGAAATTGGGCCCTGGTAAGCAGGATATGAAACCCGCGCACCAATCGTTTTTTCTCAGCCAGGGATTGAGTTTATTTAGTCTAGAAGTTGTTTGATTGTAAATTACGAATACCTTGAAATATACACTGGTGTTTGTATTGAGACTACATCCGAGCCTTGCATAAGGATCGTCATAGTTAACATGAGTCTAGAAGTTATTTGATTGTAAATTACGAATACCTTGAAATATACACTGGTGTTTGTATTGAGACTACATCCGAGCCTTGCATAAGGATCGTCATAGTTAACATGATGCTGGATATTTTTTAATGATTCGAAGCAACAAAAAGAACAAGGAGAAATAGATAGTGGCATTAGCCTTTTGAGAATACCAGTCGGTCGTAACAAGTGTAACATTTGCGTGGTTGATTCCAAAAGAATGAAAACGTCACACGCAGCGACTGTCCACTTCACTGAATAACGCACATTGACAATGCCCACCAGTATGGCGCATCCAAGGTTATTCTGATGATGACGTCGGGTGAATTGGGTCAATACTTGATTTATGTTACATTCCTCTGCTGGTTTGTCTCTACTAACAGAAATTTCCTTATTTTCTTTCTTTGTGGCCAAATTATAATAAAGAAAGAGAAAACTGTCGGGATGTTGCATCAAATGTTAAAGGAACGTTACAGAATTGGTTTTGCTGGCAAAAAAGTTGCTGGCAGTGTAAGCACTTTATGTAATCCACCATATACATAAACTGACAAACCTGTAGAAGTTTTAGATCGATCGGCCATCTGTGTCACGAGAGAATAGTAAAAAAACGATTACAAATTTTGCAGTGCATCGATGCCAAAACAAAAATGAATTAAACGCTCACTGAGCGATAAGTTCCAAACGCGAACTTTGATTATTTATTTCTCATAAAATATGAAATTTCAGACAGAAATATTTCAGGGATGTTTTCTACTATCATCATCATTAGACCGTGTAAGTTTTATGTAAATCTGTGATCATCACGATTTTTGTTTCTTACCAATTCTGTAACATTCCTTTAAGTCAACTTCCAGTGAAACTGAAAAGTACCTTTCTTCGATTCTGGAACGTCTAAAATCACAAAACTTCAAATACCACTTTATGAGTAGGGAGAAAAGCATGATGTTTATATTCAATATAGCACCATGACTGAATGAAACTTCTACAAACTATAAATAAAAAAGTGACAAGGGATATTTCATCCTGCAATGAGATACTGAGTCATAGGTCAAGCTAAGGCAGGTCATGTTTTACTTTCATTTCACTCTTAG
The DNA here is from genome assembly GCF_902459465.1 of Asterias rubens. Lineage (NCBI taxonomy): Eukaryota > Metazoa > Echinodermata > Asteroidea > Forcipulatida > Asteriidae > Asterias > Asterias rubens. Next base: position 9,796,594 of record NC_047082.1, read on the forward strand.
AAAGAGTTTAATTCGCTTACTGAAATTTTACCCCCAAAAAAAGAAAATTAGAGTAAAAAGGCAACATTTAACTTGTTAATGCTAAAGGTATACCCTAAGTCACTGGTTTCATAGAAATTTAAAATTAATGATGTATCTTAGTCGTACATCGACACGGCAATTAGTTCAACGTATACTTGTGTGACCTTGGAAAGTTCTGAGACCCAATTAATTTTTTGGTTTGGGGTTTTTGTTTGTTTTATTTGTCTCAATCTAGCTGCATATAAACAGTTGTTTAATGGAAACGTTATGGTTTTTCTAATTCACTTATGTACAATGACACGGTCACCAAAAAAAAGGAAACTACGCAAGCAGTCAACTCGGGAAATGCTTCGCTTTTATCTCAGAGTGTTAGAAATTGTTTTAATAACACCAAATTTTGATGATCGGAAGTAGGTTTGGCACATAGAGTTATATATAAGAACTGGAGGGCGCACTGGCCTATATACACGCTCCGGCATGCGCGCAGGCGGCCATTTTCTAAGTTGACAAAACTGGCATCCCACAGCGTGTGTTTGTGCAGCCATTTTGTAAGTTGAACAAAACAGCATCGCGTAGCGTTCAATACACACAAACTTCAACGTGTGTTTCATATGTCTCCTTGCCGTCCCGTCGCCTTGGTGCAAGAAGTATCACCCGTGCGCCCTCTAGTTCTTATATATAACTCTATGGTTTGGAACCATCAAGAAAGAATGTACAGTTTGTTCCCCCACCCCCTTCCCTGTGTATATTTTTGTTTTAAATGTAGTGGCAAATATTCTAGTTGACTGGTATGTATTATGCAAATTCTAGAGATTGTCTTGGCATAAAGCTGAGGGGGGGGGTGGTTGTATAGTCCCCCAAGTTTCAGATTTGAGGGCGAATTTTTCCCTTGGTTTTAAACTCTTAATATTGGAAATTTTCTTTTGTGCAGTATAATAGTTATTTAAAAACCAAATTGTGTTGTCTATTTTTGTTTTCATTATTTTTGTTTTTTTGCCATACTAGAGTTATGTGAGGTTTAGAGTTTATATATCCGCCAGATTTATGAATTTGGATCAATGAGTTTATTAAAATATATACATGTAGTTAGTGTATTTACTGGCTCCCTTGGGATATTTCTTAATTATATATTTCTGATGGGTAAGACAGAAGTCCATCAACCATGGGCTATGACCCGCCCTTGGATTTTGGCTGGTTTGTTTCAATAAGGGTGAATGAACTGAAGCCTGCTCTGATAAAGTCAGGCTCTCTTTAACAGGGCTTGAAGTTTTATTATAGATGAAAGTAATGTTGCATTGATGTATTTAACACCCCAAAAAACGCCTTAATTTTTTTGTAGAATTTATTAGGAGCTGAGGTAACAATATTAGGTTTCAGTTTTTTAACTGTGTACTCGAATGTGATATGTGAAAGTCTTTTTGTGGTTGGTTTTTATGGCCGTTTCTGAATTAGTGGCTGTGACTGCGGCTGCTATGCTGTGGATGTGCCTGCTGGTTTGTGGCTGTTGGGCTGTGGCTGCTAGGCTATAGCTGTGGCTTCTAGGCTGTGGCCGTGTGGCTATAGCTGCTTGGCCTTGGCTGTGGCTGCTAGGCTGTGGCCGTGTGGCTATAGCTGCTCGGTCTTGGCTGTGGCTGCTAGGCTCTGGCTGTTACAGCTACCAAATCTGAAACAGCCTCTGTTTTGACTGTATTCAGTTATACATGTAGTTGCTTATCTAGTTAGATCTCAAGACTTTTAATTCTTTGGGCAGAATGAATTAAACATTTGTAAAAACTATGTTAAACCTCTATGGTAAACTGTCCGACCATTCAATCAAGTTGCCCTTTGGTCAAATAATTGCCTTTCTCAAAGAAGCTAGGATCAATTGTGGTGCAAACTACCTGATATTCGGAAGTTGCTTTGTCTTGTTTTTTTAAATAGTTGGTGCAAGTAAAAATGCAAACAAAGAGAGTAATTTTGGCAGTGGACAGATCTTTCAGTCAGTATGAACCAAATATTACAAAGTGGGAACAAATGTGCATTCGACATTCCAAAATTTAAAACCTTTCTTTACAGTGTTACTCCCCTTTTACCTAACTAAGGCAGTGTCCAACTTGGGGGCTTCGGCTCTGGCTAGGTCACTGCATCATCATGTATTGATGTATAGCACATCCTTAGCAACAATCATAGCCATAACCAAGCCTCCAATTCGGATGTTGTTTATATTGTAAGAGAGGGATGTTAAGAGTTAGGGTTCCAGACCAACATGAGCTATTGACTTTCATTGTGTTGCAGCCATCTCCCATTAAAACACATGTTACCATAGTGAGGCTTGACGAACAGTAGTCTGGTCTCTTCATTTGTAAGAGCCTATTAACTATAATGCACATGGAATGAGACCAATATGGCTTCTGAATGATGAATATATATTAGCCACAAGTGGAAATATCTATGGTGTATTTTAGAGTTTACTTTTGTACTGAGTAGCGGTAAGGGTCAAGTTTCAACCTTTTGCAACTTGTTGTCCTGATCATTGGCACTTTTTCCCCTCCCCCCACCCCCCAACTGTTTGTGGTCATTAGAGGCCAACCTAAAATGTTCTCAACTTTTTTGCCATCCCATGCACTCAGAGTTGCTGGCAACTTCAGAATGGTTTTAACCCTAAAATGCAAAGCTTAAATGCTCTTCACTTTATTTTTTGTTGTTGGTACAATTTTTTTTCCCGGATTTCCTTGAGAAGATTTTGTTTTTAACAAGAAGCCCACAGTGTCCAACTTTGAAGGTGTCAGTTTTTGGCATGTGTATAAAATCTTTGTGGGTGTTTTTTTTTCTTTTCACCTCTAGTAGCTGTGTATTGTATGAACTGTAAAGCGTAACCTGTGCCTACAAAATGAGTGAGAAGTCAAAAATGCAATGTAGTAATGCTGTAACACAAAACAAAACTTTCATCAAATTTTTCAACCATCTCCTTTTGAGGGAGACATTTGGACATGACAATCTTTTCCTCTTTTTTTTAAAATTCAGTAAAAAATATCTGTCAAATGCAACTGAAAAGTCGTGGACCAAACAAAAGGGTAGCTCTTTTCCTCTGGTCTAATGCAGAAATCGGATAATAATTACGTTGTTTATTTCGTGAGGGGGGGGGGTTCCTCCTCTATCTCTCTCTCTCTCTCTTTTTGTTGGGGCAGGTCATGGATGTAGTCAATTGTATGGTAACAATTCTATATTTGATTCATTCTCTATTAAAGATTATCTTTACAAAATAAGTACTGCTGATTTGTTGTTTGGTGTTATTTTAAAAGAGTCTTTTGTTTTGTCCCCCTCGGACAGCTTTTTTTTATTGGCTAAGACCGGTATGTAGTGAAAGTTTAAAACGAGAAAATAGTTTTCAAACATCATGTTTTTTACTTGAGATCAATACTTGTTGTTGTTCCATCTTACCATGTCAACTATGTGCAATATCTGTGACTATGTGCATGATCCCTACTGCCTCAATGATCTAAAAATCAACCAATTTGTGTAGGGTTTTTCAGGATCCCTACCTACCCAAACAGATCAATGTCAAACTTGCCTCTGTCCATACACAGATGACTTTGAAGAACTCTGGGAAACGTTTATGACTCTTACGTAGCAAACCACAATCCTACAAAGTGTTTTCTTTTGCAAACTACCAGCTGCCTGTCTACATAACACCTTTGCTTCTATTTCTCCACTGTTTGGTTTGCCATTTTTTATTTGCAAGAAGATGATAAAACACCCATTTATCAAATCGTCCATTTGTTAGTTGATCTCTTTTATGGATATCCTCCATCACTGACCCTTAAAAATGCCACACAAGATGTGCAATGGCTTCAGAAATAAAGGCAAAAGGGGGCAGCGAGAGAGAGAGTGAAAAAAAAAAGGTAGCTCAAAATGGTTGAAAGATGATGTCAGGGTTCGATCCAAACAAGTAACTCATAGTATTTATTGGCTTTAGGGGTAGGTTTTCATCCACTTAAATCATTCCAAATTGAATTGGGAAGGTGTGAACTGTGAAGAATTACACACATCAGTTCTCGTTTATCTGTACTTGACTGAACTAATCACGTGAACGGAAACTGTAATGTCTTTGAACAAGCTTTTATTTATTTAATATCCATCTCTGAACACAAAATAGTAAATTACAGTACTCCTCGTGGAACTATTCAGTACTGAGCAACAGATTACCGGCAAATTTGTTTTTAAAGGCAGTGGACACTATTGGTAATTACTCAAAATAGTTATCGTCATAAAACCTTTCTTGATTACGAGTAATGGGGAGAGGTTGATAGTATAAAACATTGTGAGAAACAGCTCCCTCTGAAGTGACATAGTTTGAGAAAGAAGTAATTTTCCACGAATTTGATTTCGAGACCTCAAGTTTAGAATTTGAGGTCTCGAAATCGAGCATCTGAAAGCACACAACTTCGTGTGGCAAGGGTTATTTTTCTTTCATTATTATCTCGCAACTTCGACGACCAATTGAGCTCAAATTTGCGCAGGTTTGTTCTTTTATGCATATGTTTAGATACAGCAAGTGAGAAGACTGGTCTGTGACAATTACCAATAGTGTCCACTGTCTTTAATATCACATACAATTTCAACACCCTTTTGTTTTTTAATATACATGTGAGCTTGCAATAAACGAGGTAGAAATATGAAACAGACTAATAATGCTTTGGCAACCAAAAATTATAACTAGATTTTTAACTTGGAATTTTTAACAACAATATGAAAGATGCTTTCAATTGATATGAAAGTTTAACAACATTTTAATTCAAACAAGGAATTATTTGGGTACAAATTCTTAAAAAATATGGTTAGTACAGAACTCGAAACATGCAATGTCAAAATTTATGTAAAGTTTGGGTGTTCACTGTCTCTTACATAACTACGCAATAGCTCGATAGTCTGAGAAATTCAAATGTAAGCGGTGCATCGTAACTAAGCGAGTCATTGTACCAGACATTATTACAATCTATCTCGCAAATGGCTCATTGCAAAGGTCATGGGTTCGAATCCCACCCGAGCAATATGCCTGTGATATTTTCACAGAAGTGGGTAAGTACTGAGTATACAGTGCAACCAAACATCGGTGTATATGGGTAAAAACCAAAATGATTATTCTTTATCCCCGATGCAAATTATACATCTATATGTATTACATGTACATGTATTACATTTTAAAGGCAGTGGACACTAGTGGGTAGTAATTGTCAAAGACTAGCCTTCACAGATGGTATATCTCAACATGTGCGTAAAATAACAAACCTATGAAAATTTGAGCTCAATCGGTCATCGAACTTGCGAGAAAATAATGAAAGAAAAAAACACCCTTGTCACACGAAGTTGTGTGCGTTTAGATGGTTGATTTCGAGACCTCAAGTTCTAAATCTGAGGTCACAAAATCAAATTCGTGGAAAATTACTTCTTCCTCGAAAACTAAGGCACTTCAGAGGGAGCCATTTCTCACAATGTTTTATACCATCAACCTCTCCCCATTACTCGTCACCAAGAAAGGTTTTATGCTAATAATTATTTTGAGTAATTACCAATAGTGTCCACTGCCTTAAAAAGGTTGAAACAGTTCGCATTAACTCACAGGCCAACAACCATCAGGATATTTGTAGGTTACAATTATCGCACCTAGGTGTCTTAACTAATACACTCGACGCCTTAATTACAGCCTTACAAAACCTCAGCATGGCCCAATTTAATTGAGCTGCTTTAGCACAAATAGTAGCTCGGCACATCAACATTAGATGCTTACCAAAATAAGGTTACCAGCCAAACCACCATGGCCCAATTTAATAAAGCTGTTAAGCAGAAAATACTACTTGACAATATTCTCTGCCAAGCACAAAATGAGTGGGGCACCAGTCTCAACAGTGTACACAATATGGAATGTTGGCTGGTTACCTGTTTTTGCTAAGCAAGTTTTTGGTGCTTACAGGCTTTATGAAATTGGGCCATGTACCATTTGTAACTGGTATCCTGCTTATTTTTGCTCAGCAGAAAATATTTAAACAATATCTTCTTCTTGAGCAGCTCCGTGAAATTGGGCCCCGGTTCTTGATACAACAACTATCTCTGAGCCATCAGTCAATGAACTAATTGATTGCCAGAACCATGTTAAGTTTTGAGTCACTTAACACCATTGCTCGACAACATTATTAAAAAATAACTCTAGTGGGTGAGAAAACTGGTGATGGGGCACTCTGGGTGAAAGTTACAATCGCATGATATTGTTCACAGTTAGTACAACATTGAAGATATGAAGATTGCTCTGGCCCTGCCGGTTTTAAACCGCAGTGTAAAAACTCGTCACAACCCCTTTATTCACATTCCGATTATTGTATTTTTTTTATTTTTTATTCTCTATCGCGGAAAGATAACTTCAGTTGAAATTAGCTTTTTATTTCAGACGCTCAACTACACTCTGTAACAGGGTATTAAAGCAGAGTAATGTTGTCATGACAACTGGCTCCCTAATGTGTACGCTCTCTGAGCAAATTTCTGTATATTTGTTAGTACTCGGTTATACAACACATAAACTGCAGCATGTTACTTGTTGACAATATGTCATAATTGCATTTTTTAAGGGTTGGAAAAATGCACTAAAAATAGATCAATTATTGATCAGAAACATTTTGGGATTGTTACGAACAAATCTGTGCCAAATTTGATGGCTCTGCATGAAGAACGACAGTGGTGCTTTCATTAGTAGAAACTTATCCAAGCATATTTCCAAACATGCAACCTTCTAATTGCAAAAAAAAGGGGAAATGGGTGATCACACTTAACTTTTGTACAGTGTTTTTCAGTTTTCTATGTCACTGTTTGAAAAGGAAAAGAGGAAATCAGCTGTTGCACGCCTGCATATCACAGTTTAGCAAAGATTTTTTCCTTTGCAACTGCATACTTCATATTACAAGCATTCTTTGCTTACATGGCTAGAGTAGAAACATGGTAGTAATGGCGGAAAATGGCGACTGTAAGCGCAGAATTTCACGCTAAGCCCATCCCAGAAATTATGCTTTACTCTAGCACAACAAATGTGCACTTAGCAGTATTATGTTGAATGTCTGGCATTTTCTACAACACTCTTTACAGGATGATGTAAACGCAGAGAAATCTTAGGTACGTACTGTCATGAAAATGGGCTCAGATTTATCACTGAATTCAAATTTATTTTGGTTAAAACTTCTGCAAAAATAGTGGGAGGCTTTTACTGTCATGGCATACTCAAAACAAACAGCCAAACAGGGGCTTACATTATTTTAATTCTTGCCCTGTCCAAAGAAGAGTCTTCATAATTAGAATTTATTAAAAAAATCATGAATAAAAACGCCACATTTACTGTTTGATTTCAACCTGGTGTAATGAAAAATGTTATTTCACCTTTAAAACTGTTTTTTTTTTTACCATTTGGCAACAAAAACAGTTGCTGTCCAATTAGATAAAAGTCTCTAAAAGTAGAAACAAACATTTTTATCATAAACTTGATGTCACTGTCAGAATAGTTCAAAATTAACATTCCATATAAAAAGCACCAAACTATATTTAACTGAATTGTGTTTTTTCAATAACTTTGACCACAATTTCAAAATGGCTGGCGTAAAATTATGATTTATCATCACTTTTGAGCCTATTCGCTGAAAAAATAATGTTTCACTATGAGTATAATTAATTTATCAGTTTTTGATAAGAGCAAACCCATGACCTTTCACTATCGTTCTAGTCACAAAGTGAAAGTGTTTTGTTCAGGAAGTTGACTGATCCGCCAAATGCTTAGAAATTATACACATTTATCTCCAAATTTATATGAACTTTGTCAGAGCAACACAATACTTCCATCCGAGTAAAAAATAAAGGCTAAACTCAATTGACATTCCATTAAAAAAACAGTGGCGTATTGAGTGAGGATGAGTGTTTTAAGCACTACATACAAAGTGTGGACCGGAGAGTGAACGAGGTCCACATTATGTTAGGACTTAAAACACTTTGTGGACTTGAAACACTATGTGGACTTTCACACTACAGTTTTCCCATCGTTTCCCATGTCTACACTGCCTAATACTTCTACATTTATAAAAATGAAACAAAAAGAGTGTTTTCGAACAAACTTTCTGTTTTTATATGACCATCATAAGTCAATAATATTACCCACATCTGGGTGTATAGTGACGACTACACAGAACTGAACAGTCTCTTAAAGACTCTGGACACTATTCGTAGTAACTTAAAATAGTTGTTAGCATAGAACTTACTTCATAACAAGCAATGGAGAGCTGTTGATAGTATAATACGTTGTGAGAAACGGCTCCCTCTGAAGTAACATAGTTTTTGAGAAAGACGTAATTTCTAATCCAAATATTAAAAGACTTCAGGCCTGATGTCTTTTAATATTTTTTAAGCGTCTGAAAGCACACAAACTTGTGCAACAAGTGTGTTTTTTCTTTCATTATTCTCTGACAACTTCTAGGACCAATTGGGTCCCAAATTTTCATAGATCTGTTATTTTATGCATTATTATGTTGGGATACACCAAGTGAGAATACTGGTCTTTGACAATTACCAAAGGTGTCCAGTGCATAAAGGGTTATTGTCCAATATAATGCTAAAAGGTATCCTGACATTATCAGTGAGGTCAATACATTACGTATAATGTTGTTTTACATTTTCCAGAGCTCAGCTCTTAGAAACAATTGTTGTTATATAACTGACATACAGATCCTTGTCATTTGATTGGTTGAACTTACTTCACGTGACATTCAATATTACTCCCATCCGCACCGGCGATCAAAAAGACCTATTCGCCCATGGGGAATAGCATTTCCCATTCAACAGTTAGGATCATCCTTGTTCCCAATGTTTTTTTAGCAGTACAGCGCCGCCGCGCCGCAGCTAAAACATAGGAGCACCTGTGCAAAAGGTTGTGACCCGATTTGTGCATTGTTGCCGCTACGCGGCACTATATGATTATTGGTTCAGTAATTTGTGTGATTTTTCATGTTATACTTTTAAAATGCATCAAATGACAAGGAACTTTATGTCAGTTATATAAAACAAATATTGAGTGGCTTTAATTCGTGGAATGGAAGGAATATTATCGCTCGGTAAAATTCCTTCCAATCCACTATGAGCCACTCAATATTTGTATACTACAACGCTAACAGCAGTTGGCCACAAACAAACAGCTCAGCCTCCGCGTAGGTGTTTCCTACACGTTTGTTTGTTTGTTTGTTTGTTTTGGGTTTTTTTTACAATAATAATAATGTTTTTTTCTTACAATTATACATTTTTATTCTATATTTAATACTGTACAAATTTCCTTCTTTTTTTTTTTACTCCTTAAAGGAAATTATCTTAACACAAACAAAACAAAAGTAACTGCTAATATTGTCACAAAATCCTAGTTGGTTTTAAATAAACTTGGCAAACAAACTTCCCACACTTCCTAAAAAAATACAAAATGGCATTCTCAAAATGAGAAGATTATAGATCAAATAACTGTTTTTAAAAAGGACCCAGCTGTTGATTTCACCACACCCTTCCTAACTTAGGATTAATCTTAGGACTTAGGAAGAGTCCCAGCCTTGCAATGTAACATGTAAACCTTAAGATTAATCCTTAGTTAGGACGAGTTACTCGTCTTAACTCGAGATAGGATTAATCCTAGCGATTCGTGAAATCGGCTGCTCGTCCCAGTTTCAAAAAGCTCTTAGTTACACAAAATCACTAAGCATTGAAACTCTTGCTTAGCAGAAGTACCACCCAAACTGTCAGACTGTAATGAACTGGGGTCCACAGAGATGAAAAGCAGAGAAAGAAACAGTTGACCAAACCAGACCCCTGAGAAAAGAATGGTTAACTCAACAAAAGTGACCATAACTGGGCAGACATTTAAATAAATGTGATAAAACAATAAAAATCTATCCACAGCAAAAAACAAACAATCCTACATAAAAAAACCTCTATTCTGTGAATAAATGTACTGTTGAGAAAAATTTTTTAAAATGAGGACAATTTTGAGGAAAAATAATGAAAGAACTGTAAAAGTATGGCTTGAGCATCAGCAAGCACTCATGGAAGACATGAACATATAAAAATAAAAACATTTCTCACATACTGTTGGTGGTTTTCTAAACTAATTTAAACTAAAAAAACAAAATCAAAATTTAACTGAGAAAAGCAAACAAATAAATAAATCTCCATCTTAACATGAACGAAAGTGCTACATTAAGGCTGGTTTATAGTCAGTCGTGCGATGGTCGCGCGATGGAAATCTTGACGCGATCATAAAAAGACACAGTTTTCAGGCCTCAGTCTTGCGATCGCGCGCAAGATTTCCATCGCACGGCCGACTATAAACCGGCCTTTAGTTGACACAACAATAACAAAAAACAACGATATACTCTTGTACAATAAAGGCTAAATTTACACTCGGAATACAAATAATTTTCAATAAGTTTCCAATACTGGAGAGCTATGACATTTAATGGAGGGTATTGCACTCAATTTCAGAAAGCTTCAGAGTGCACACAGGCGTGCTAAGTAAGAAAAGGAAAATCTTCTTAGCAGAAGTATAATCACTAGCCCAATGCTGTGTAGTTATAAATTTGACCAGTTCCTGAGCCGATTACTGCTAAGCAGAAATATTTGTTACGAGGTGTTGTTGTTCTCTGCGGATGAGCTTTACGAAATGGAGCTTGAAATGAGAAGATGTCGGACTCTTGATTCTCTGAGACAAGCGCGCTAAGTAAGAAAAGGAATATCTTCTTAGCAGAAATATGTCACTAGCCCAATGCTGTGTAGTTATAAACTTGTTTAGTTCCCGTGTTGATTACTGCTAAGTGTTGTTCTCTGCTAAGTGAGAGATTCTCTTAGACCATGGTATGAGGCGAGTAGTTGGACTTGTAGAGGAAGTCGGAGATGATGTCATACCCTGCGTCCCTGGCAAGTTCCGACGCTGTGGCGCCCTCCTACATGGAAAAATTATAATAGCAATTTCTTAGATAGCGCATTTTACAATTACTGTATCAATGTGCTTTACATTAGTGCCCTGGTCATTGGGCCAATAGCATTCCTTTAATCTTTCTCAGCTCCCTGGGGAGTACAATATATACAGCCCTGAGCTGCCATGGCACTACAATGGCTTTTTTATCAATATAAACCACAAGGGAAACTGACTGGGTAAATTTTGAAATGATTTGGGGGGTTGAACAAAGAATTGACTAGAGTAGGATTCGAACCAACGACCTCCAGATTAACGTGCCGGCGCTCTACCAACTGAGCTATCTAGCCCTATGAACCTATAACCTCACAGGTACTCATTTCTACCCCTGGGTGAGGAGAAGCCATTGACCGATGATCATACTTCAACTCGTAGCTTTACATGTAGGCTTACCTTGTAGGAAAATGCTGACAGCGCATCGGGACCTCACAGTGATATGCGCTGGTTTATAAATATTATTATTATTATTTTTACCTTGTTTTTAAGATTGACGTCTGCTCCTGCTTGTATCAACTGCTTGACTACTTTAAGATGACCAAATAATGCTGCTGCGTGTAACGCACTCTCACCATTCTGTAGAATGAAACAAAAAATGTGTTTCTTAAAACCCCAAAGAAAAGAAAGACAAAAAAAGCTACTTTTCTTGATCTTATAATTTAATGTATAGGCATGACGTACATGTTAGTGGGAATATTTGAGAGAGAACACAGGGGCTGGTCTACATGAGCATATGGTGTTGGCTTTAATAGACTTTTCAGGTTATTTAATTTCGGTTTTTTTCCCCCACGGGCAAAATCGTAGTTAAGACTAAAGTAGGAAGAGTTTAATGCCCGACATAAAAACATCATCTTCAAAATATAACGGAATACTTATATTGCTCACCTCTAGAAGTCCTAATGACGCACCGTGACTAACCAAGTCAGAAACACAGTCGACATGACCCTTATGAGCTGCTTTGAAGAGGGGCGTGGCACCGTCCTGTCAATCAAACATGAATACGCATGAATGGTAATTAGAATTCATGAGTTTTTTGTCGTCTTCTTCTCGAGTAAATGTATGTCAAAGCAGACACTCTCTTGTCGCCTCATACACATCTATTAGCCCCGGGGTACCATTTGATGGTTTAAAAAGGGGGCAGGTTGTAATGATATGATCTGCTGTTTGCTCCGCTGCACCACACTCACAAGCTGGACTTGGGAACCAAGCCCCCATCGGAATATGTTGGCTTGACAGACAGTTTAGGATGAATTTGTTGGGTTCTGGATCAATTGTTGATTTGTTGCTAACAAATTCAACATATTTTTGAATACTTGTGTTATATTTCTATTAGCTATGGCTATTTGTTTTTGATTTGCATTGATGGCTTTCCATAGTTTTCCAACCTCGGTTGGCAAAAACGGGCTGTGACGTTGCAAAAGAAAGGTTTATAACCAACCCACCCCCAACCCATCTCTCAACCAGTCAATATTTCTTACCTCCCTTGACGCATCAATGTTAGCACCATGAGCGAGTAACTCCTTAATGATATCTGAATGTCCCATCTGAGAAGCAATCCACAGAGGAGTGGCCTTATCCTAAGAAAAATCAAATACAACAAAAACCGAGTTAATTCACAATTAATGGTATTAATCAAGCCTACAGCTTACAGTGCAAGTCACTTTTTTGAGAATCACTTTGTTTTACTACAAGAATAATCTTAAAGAAAAAAAAGAAAAATCTTACCAATCTTGGTCGGTTAACATCACCGTCTCTTTCTAGTATAAACTTGAGCATGTTGTAGTGACCATTTTGAGACGCGATGAACAAAGAGGTCGCACCATCCTGTGCAAGAGAGAACCCACAAAGAATATAATTTCATTTTGGTTTTACCCATCCACCGATACGTACGATAAACACTGCATTCTAAGTGCTTTACGAGGCCCGAGCAGAGCTTAAATTTGTTCTGCTTAGCACAAATAAGCAGGATACCAGTCACGGATTGGACATGTGATGTAATATTTCGGCTGGTAACCTTACTCTAGAAACATAATTTGGTTGAGCTTAGATACTTTTTTGCTGAAGGAGCTTAGCTACTTTTTTTGGCTTACATGCAAGTAGCTCTATGAAATTGGTCCTTGATGGGATTTGAACCTACAACCCTGCATTTTAAAGCAGATGTCAAATTTTGGTCAACGCCAAGGCCCACTTCTGTAAGGCTATTAGGCAGAAACAAAAAACTGCTCAGCAATTTTTGTTTTTGAGTGGGGAACCTGTTAAAACAGTGAAACACCATATGGCACTTTGGCTGGTAACCTGTTGCAGCTAAGCAAGGAATTTGTCTTCCGTATCTGAATTGGTTTCTACATCTACGGCTACGGCTGTTGCTAAGGGTGTTGCTAAGGGCATCCTATACCTCAATGCATGCTGACGCAGAAATCTAGATGTAGCCCCTGATGTAGCCGGCAATTCGGATACGGCTTTACTTACGTTCATAGTTCTGTGTATGTTTGCCCCTCTCCCGACTAGTTCCTTGACTACATCCAGGTGATTACACTGGCAAGCGACAAACAGTGGAGTGCCACCATCCTGAAAAACATAAAATTATAATAGATGTTAAGTTTGCATCGGGGATACACTGATGTGTGTAAGCACTGTATACTCAGTAATTTCCGGCGAGACCTGTGAAAAAAATCAGTGATAACTAAATGCATACCTTTCCTTGAATAAATTTACCAATCACAATATGGAACACGAACAAAGTAGTTTGAAAAAAGTTAGTTCCATTGGTGGATGGATTTGAGTAGTTTGTTGCGTAACAGCAGAGAAAGAAAAACAAATCTGGTACCTGGCTTGGTAGATCGACTGTTGCTTCCTTTTCAAGTAGCTCCTTGACTATTTCTAAGAAACCACCTTGAGCTGCGAAGAAGAGAGCACACGTCCCTGTCTGAAGGAGCATAAGACATAAACAAAGCAAACAACATTAGATCATTGAAGTCTGGAATGATCTGTAGTATGTGTACAAACAAACTTTGTAACACTCACAAAAGAGGAAAGCTTGAACAAGCTTGAACCGGCTTGAACCGGCTTGAACCGGCTTGAACCAGCTTGAACCAGCTTGAACCAGCTTGAACCAGCTAGAACCAGCTTGAACCAGCTACAAGTAGAACTGGCTAGAACCTGATCATTTGCAACTCAAAGTACAGTGCGTCTTCTACAATTTGTCCAGGGGAGCCCATATTCACAAACTTTGTAACACTCACAAGAAGACAAAAGAGGAAAGCTTGAACCAGCTAGAACCAGCTAGAACCTGATAATGTGCAGCTCTCAATACAGTTTGCCTTCTACACTTTGTCGAGGAGAGGCCATCTTCACAGTGTAAATGTTTCATGAGTTAAAGTGGACAACTTTTTGGTACAACGACTGCTTTTTGAGAAAAAGGTTTTTTTCAGGGTTATAAGAGGGCGCACTATATTGAGAATTACCCATATTGCTGTCATTATCAGCCATTTAAACACCCCCACGTGACGCGCTCTCAACCAATAGGAATAGCGAAACTGTCTGAGGTATTTATGAATATTTATTTATTTTTAACAGACAAAACAACTAAAAGTAATCATTCTCCCTTTACAAATGGTGGAAAAATAAACAGTGTTCAGACAGGAAGCTGTACTGGAAAGCAATGTCATTCTTTAGGCCTAATAAAAACATGTATCCTGTCCATGGGACATTATGTAAACATACTCAAGTACATTATGGTGTGTTTCCTTAATCGGACTGATGACCTGGGACAACTTAGACTTGGCAACGAATGCTTCTGTATTTCCTCCGGTTTTTGACTTTGCAACGAATGCTTCTGTATTTCCTCCGGTTTTTACTACAAAACACGCTAACATCTTGTTTCCTTGTGTTTATTTAACAGCCATGGCAGTTAGGCTGGCGAATCCATACAAATAATGACCTACCAGGATTTAAAGGTTTTATAGGGCTGAGATTATAGGGAGCTTTTGTTTTTGACGGCGGATGGTTCTGCGACAGTAACGTTGACATTTGGCATCATCTACGCATGCATAGACTTTGAGGACGGTCCCTTAATTTCTATGACAGAACTTGGGGAATAGATGTGCACTATTTACCTCATTGCCAGTCAATATACATGTATGTATGACTGGTGTCCCGATTATTTTGTTTATGACCTTCATTTTAAGTAGACAAGTTAACTGTGCGCTTTTACTTTACTCACAGAATCCTTCAGTAGCCAGGGTATGATTGTATTGAGCTGCTCCAGAACAAAAAGTAGCTAAGCACAACAAAATTATGCTTAGCAGAATAAGGTTACCAGTGTAAAAATACTACATGTCATTTGTGTACCATTTGTAACCGGTATCCTAGTTATTTTGTTTAGAGTTATGGTGATGAAATTAAGTTACTCACATTTCTTCTTTCGTCAACTTGTGCCCCTTGTTCGAGAAGTTCCCTTACACAATGGAGATGATTGTTCGCTGCGGCAAGAATTAACGGTGTTGTCCCTTCCTGAAATGAATAATTCAGAATTTACCATAGTCAGAATTTACAGTGATGGCCATTTCTGAAATAAATAATTCATGAGACAACCATAGAATTAACAGTGATGGCCATTTCTGAAATGAATAATTCAAATGAGACAACCATAGAAATAACAGTGATGGCCGTTTCTGAAATGAATAATTCATGAGACAACCCTAGAATTAACAGTGATGGTCATTTCTGAAATTTATGAATAATTCATGAGACAACCATAGAATTAACAGTGATGGTCATTTCAGAAATGAATAATTCATGAGACTACCATAGAATTAAACAGTGTTGTCCCTTCCTGAAATGAATAATTAATGAAACAACCCTAGAATTAACAGTGATGGTAATTTCTGAAATGAATAATTCAGAGTCCTTTATGAATCATTCATGAGAACTCCTTAAACCGTTACTCATTATGCTCTGAAATGAACACATTCGTAAACAAAATTGAAATTAGAGAGAGAAAAAACAGCTGCAGGGTATTTCCTGTCCAGAAATTAAGAATTCTCATCTTGAACTGAATAATTGACAAAACAATGAAATTACTAATTCGCCCATTTCTACCTCCATCTTTTATACGGTGTTATTAAAACGGTGTCAGTTTTTCTACATTAATAATTACCTGGAAGAAACATTCTGCAAAGGATTCTGTGAGACCTAGATTTTGACAATTTGAAGATACTATCACTTCACGCCGATACGATGACTTGTTTTTAAAGGTTCAGTCGCAAAAAAGCAAAGCTAACAAACAACTTACAATCACTGGTAAATTAACTGCCAGTACATGTACATTTTGCCTGAATCCTTGACTCTAATCAATAATCCTTACTTAGCTCATTACGACCGTGGATAAAAAATTGCACTTGAAGTCAGTGAACTGGTGGTATAATTGATTGATGTCACACTGTTGACTTAAAGGCACTACGATAAGCATAAAAACTTACTTGGTAAACGAGCAATGGTGAGCTGTTGGTAGTAAAACATTGTGAGTAACAGCTCCCTCTTAATACGTAGTTTTTGAGTAAGAAATAATTTCTCACTCAAATAATAAAAGACTTGAGGCCTTTTATTATGCATCTGAAACTCACAAACTTGTGCAACAAGGGTGTTTTTTTCTTTCATTATTCTCTTGCAGCTTTAATGACCAACTCAGTACAAATTTTCACAGATTTGCTTTTTTATGCAGCATACAAAATGTTTGGATGCATCAAGTGATAATACTGGTCTTTGACAATTAACAAAGGTGTCCAATACCTTTAATGCTAAAAGCTCATTATTGGCATCCCATCATCTCAATGTCCACCATGAAATAACTTATGTGTGTAGCTCAAGGACTTCTACAATGTAATGTTGGTTGACACACGACACTCTAGTGTAATATAATACAAATTAATTTAACAACGTTTAAAGGCAGTGGACACTTGGTAATTACTCAAAATAATTATTAGCATAAAACCTTACTTGGTAATGAGAAATAGGGAGAGGTTGATAGTACAAAACATTGTGAGAAACGGCTCCCTCTAGAGTGATGTAGTTTTCGAGGAAGAAGTAATTTTCCACGAATTTGATTTCGAGACCTCAGACTTAGAATTTGAGGTCTCGAAATCAAGCATCTGAAAGCACACAACGTCGTGTGACAAGGGTGTTTTTTGTTTCATTATTATCTCGCAACTTCAACGACCAATTGAGCTCAAATTTTCTCAGGTTTGTTATTTTATGCATACATAATGTTGAGATGTAACACCAAGTATGAAGACTGGTCGTTGACAACTACCAATAGTGTCTAGTCTTACCTTATCTTTGCAATCCACGTGGACCTTGCCTCCATCAAGTGTCCTCCTGAGGAGAGAAAGATTTCCTTGTAGGGCGGCAAGATGAAGCTGCTGGTCGGACTTACTCTCTTTCTATTTAAAAAAATATATATTTTGTGTGTTTTTATTAATCAATATGAATGAGTTTTATAAACAATCCCCCCCCCCTCCTCAAAAATGTATGTAAAAAAAGTTCAAACTGAAAGTTCAAACTAAACTGTCTTCACATTGCAAATTCGACAATTTGAAAAGCCTGAATAATGTACCAGGTAATGAAAATATTTACACAAAACAGGGGGCAAAGTTACCCCGAACAAAGATATTGACAAAATAGGGACGATGCCAATATAGGGCTAGATAGCTCAGTTGCGCCGGCACGTTAATCCGGAGGTCGTTGGTTCGAGTCCCACTCTAGTCAATTCTTTGTTCAACCCCAAAAATCATTTACAAATTTACCCAGTCAGTTTCCCTTGTGGTTTATATATTGAAATTATAAATCAACTAGGTTTACACAGTGAGAAACTGGGTATCTCACCCTACAACACAACTAACTACACAGACAAAATAAAGTATTCACAGATGGTCATAATAATATCACATTTCTCGAAATTCCTGAGAGAATTCTGAATGACCTTTTGACACTTGATTGCCAAACCTGGGAAAACTCCAGGGAAAACACACACAATACATGGTTTTAAAGGGAAGGTTATTTATTTGGTAAATCACTCTTTAAATCAAGAAGCTTACAACAGGTTTCTGTAGTTTAAAGCGATTTCACAAAGATGTATTCCTAACTGAGGACTAGTCCTAGGAGATATTAAAATATTAAGTTAGGCAAGCACTCAAGATAGGACTACACATAGTCTTAACTCTTTGTCAAATCTACCCAGTGAAGTCTGAAACCATCCCCTTCTAAAGAAAAACATCTACACAGGGAGTTGAACGAACTGCCATCACCGATGATGTCATCCCAGCCTGTCTGTCTGTTGATGTTTTCACTGAGGGTTGTTTTCGCTCAGTGGGTAGCATCTTGTTATGTTTGGAATGCAGGAAGACTGTCTCTGCTATCTCATAAGGAAGGGATGGTCAGCCGAGCTGATATGACAACACACATAAGCCTTTCTGTATGAAAGGGCTCTTCCATGGGAAAACAGCATCTCGAGAGTTTTTTTTAATACAGTAGGCCTAACTTTAAGAGGGATTTTAACTGTGGCTATGCCGAGGTGTAGAACAAAGAGCTACTCCAGTAGCTTTTTCCCTCGTACTGTAACTCTTTGGAACTCCTTGCCTGGTGCATGTTTCCCTTCATCCTATATGATATTCAATCTTTTAAGAGGCATATCAATTCCTACCTTCAGCTCCACTGAGTTACTACAATTCTATGTTTTCTTCCTTGTAGCCCTTTACCTAGAGTGGCTTTTAGCCTTGTTTTGGGCGAACTTGCATTACAAAAAAATATTTAAAAAATGAGCTTTTCCTATTTCAAAGTTTCAAAAGCATTTTATGGATGTGAATGTACTATCTCGACCTCTTTTACACTTTCGTCATAAATAACAACTTTTTTATAAATCTATGTTGCTTTTCTAAAAAGGATTTGTTTTTATTAATTTTTGGTGTTACCCATATACACCGATGTGTGTAGCACTGTATACTCAGTACTAAAAAAAAAAATTAATATTCTTTATCCCGATGCAAATTTAACATCTATTAGATTTGTTTTTAGTACGGCTGTTTTGCTATGGAAGTCCACAATATGGTTTATGTACCACATGTTATACAAAGATCATAGGATCCGGCTCTTGTCTGATTTTGCCATGGTTGCTCCGCCAACAATACTATCAATTTTAAATGTTAATTATTGCATCGGGGATAAATAAACTGTTTTTTTGCCCTTACAATAATGTGTACACAACGTAAGATTGATCATCATTATCATTTGCTACTATTGCGTGCCAAGACTCTTCAATTGTCAACATGTTTTAATCATTTGATGACAAACTGTGACTCTACCCTTGCGTGAAATTACCTGCGTGAAATTACATTTCCAAATGGCTCTCCAAATAATACAAAGGCCACAATATAAGCTGGTTTCAACAACAAAAATTAACATCATGGTGTATTTATTTTCTAATAAAATAAATATATTGTTTGACTCATGCAACCCCAGCATCAAAATAAATGCATTGTTTTCTTATTTAAAAAAATGTCTCATTTGTAAACCAAAACAACATGGTAACCCCATAGTTGCGATATAGTAACCCGTCACCTGTCGGCCAAGAGGCCCATAACGTAACCCTCCTCCTACGTTATCGCAACTAGCAACCCCAATGTTATTATATATGCCTAAACTCTGAACTAAGCTTGGGCGATATCGATTTATTTTATTCACGATATATCGCCGACAATATATCACGATATTCGATATAATCGCGATTTATTAGATTTGACATCATCAGTCTTTAAACTCCAAGTGAAAGTTGTAGAAGAGACAGTCATAGCATAACAGAGGTGTTCTGATGACCTATTCTTCTGGTTTTACTCCAAACCTATGGGGTGCAAGATGTCTCAGCTAGGAAATACATCGTGATATTGCGATATTTAATCAATATCGCGATATATCGCGATATATAAACATTTCGATTAAAACCAAATCGATCCGATATCGAAATCGTTTCCAAATTCATATCGCGATATTCGATAATATCATGATATCGTCCAAGCTTACTCTGAACATTGAAAACGATGAAGAAAATGGAGTCATTTTACATTCTTTTTAAGAGTTGGCAGCAAGTGTGCAGTAACACAGCAGTTTGGAAACAAGGAAATTTAATGTTTGAGAGTAAAGAAATTAAAAGCTTCTGATCAGACTGCTGGAAAAAAAATCTTTTAAATAACTTTTTTTCTTAAATGTATATTTTATAAGGAATGGAGATTGGAGAATATTGCCAGTTTGTTGTCCTTAAAAAAAAATTGAAATAATTTGAAATGCAGGGACTTTATTCAATTCCATTCCAGTCCTCCTTTAGAATCTATTATTAATGAACCCAAAATTTAGACCGACCTATTTTACATTTTTTAAATGACATGATATTGAAAAGATGTAAATTCAAAAGTATTGGCGCCCTATCATAAATCATGTGTAGTTTTATTTAGGTTTAAAATGACAAATAAAGCAAGGTAAATGGAGATTTTTATTTTCAACTGTGTAGTCAGTAGGGGCCTACATGAAAAAAAACTTGGGATATCGGGAGGTATTTTTTAAATAAATATTTATTTTTAGTATCGTAAACATGAGACCGCTTTTCTGACAACAGTCTAAAGATGAAAGAACAACCTGTGTTTATACTTCAGTCAGCAACCACATTTTGTAAAAGTTCAATATTTTGAATTACCGAACTGAAGACATTTGTCCATTTGTGTAACAGATATTTGGGAAACTGTCATTCGATAAAATGTAATTTAAAATGAACAATAATTATTTATACAAATTTTAATATCTTGAATTGTCAAAAGTTAAACAAAAACAATAATTAATTCACTCAACAAAATATTATTATCAATGATCATAAATTATTCAAAGTCTTCCTTATAATATTTTATAAATAATTCAGAATCTATACACGCTCATAAACTGAAAAAGAGTATTTTCCAAAATGCATTAACTAGTTTCCAATCATCGGACAATCATCAAATGCAAAGTGCTTGTCATTAAAATGTGTGGGGTTTTTTTTTTGTATGAAACCTTACTTTATTACAAAACACAATTCAAGATTACAAACTTCCTGCTGTGAAAAATTGCAGAAGGAAACTGGTATGTAAACATAACCCAAATTTATTCCAGGTCAGCAATGTTCAAGGTCCTAAGCCTAGTCAATAGGAGCATAAAATATTCCCGGGGCCCACCCAGTCGAGAGAGAATTCTGCACGGGTAGAGGAGACACAATCGACCCACGACCGTTCATCATCAACATGCATCAAATTTTTGTTATGAATGATGATTGATTCACGAAGACACGATGAAAACAATCACATTTCCTCCCGCAAATATTTAACAACAGCCGAGTCAGTTATACTCACTTTAGCCGACATTTCTAAAGCTGTATTTTATTTCAGTCAAGAGGAAGATCGGAATCTTCGGCAAATTCACAATTCTGGAAAGTTTATCCTTTGCACTGGTCTGGTTCAGGTTTCTGGAGAATTTGACTTCTAAACCTATTCAGTTTCGGTGACATGCAATGAATGCACGGTGGATGAAATTTAGACTTGTCAATAAGTCGTTGAAAAATTGTTGTCATTCAATACCGTGTGAGGAGCGCGCTCCTTGCGATTTGAAACATACAAAGACTTGCAATATTAATCAAGTCTATTCCATCTGAGGGCCCACAATGCAGCAGCCAAAATGGACGTTGGACACGGTGTCTTGTTGTACAATTCGCAGATAAATTGGCGAAAATATGGCCTTTGCATAGTTTTCTTCAGAATGTAAGCTTGTAACGAACTTGTCAACATGTCAAGACATAGGAACGTGAGGGGGATGGACTATGGGGATGGTAAGTCTGATTTAATCACTCGTCAAAGTTAACGTAACGCCTTACAATTATTGCAGCAGCGCGCGCCCAGGCCATGCCAGCAGGTTGAACAGGCGCCGCCGCCCGTCATGCCCGTACGTTACACACACTTTACTGCGTATGAGTAAACTCGGTCCCAAGTCAACTCGGTCCCAGTCAACTCGGTCCCAAGTCAACTCGGTCCCAAGTCAACTCGGTCCCAAGTCAACTCGGTCCCAAGTCAACTCGGTCCCAAGTCAACTAGGTCCGTATGGTTGACGGGAAGTAATTGTATGTTTTAAAAAAAATAACTATTAATCATTAATGTCCTTTGACTTTGTACATGAAACGGGATAAGTGTGCACCAATGTTCGGGTATAATAATATTCCATGCCTTCAATTGCGACCCATTTGTTTCTATATGCAACATTCACTTTTGAAAATTACCGATTGTGTTGGCCAAAAAAAAATAAATGTCTTCAAATGTCTCTGCTTTCAACCAGAGTATAGTATTGTTTTCTGTATGGCTCTCAATAATTCATTAATTGACAAACATTAATAATTGAATCCTCTTTGATTTCTTTTCGAGTAACTTACATTTAAAATTAAATAATATAAAAACAGTATGAATTACATCATTATTAAAAACTAAAAGAAAGGAAATTAATGTTTGATTAAATTATAAAGAAAACTTTCAAGTTAACTTATAATAATAATAAATAAGATCCAAAATCTACTAATTAATAATAATAATAATAATAATAATAAACAAGACTTATAAAGCGCATTTTTACAAGATACAAATAAAAAACTAAAACTATATTAATTTAAGGAAATTAATGTTTGCTCGAAAATAAATTGTCAAATAACTTGGGTTAATTGCGGTCCCTCCCGCCCTCCCTCCCGCCCGTGCAAGCTTCCCTGTCTTGGGACCGAGTTGACTTGGGACCGAGTTGACTTGGGACCGAGTTGGCTTGGGACCGAGTTGACTGGGACCGAGTTGGCTTGGGACCGAGTTGACCGGTACCCACTTTACTAGCATATTCCTTGTTTCCTGAGCTACACACAAAGTTTGTGGAGAATTGTTGAGTTTTATCTTTCTTCATTCTTTGGTTGGACGTAGGCCTACACACACACACACACACACATGTTGGTAGTTGCGATAACGTAATTTGTAAATGTAAAGACATAATCATAATGATTCACTGGAAATTGAGGATAACTTTCCGTATGGCGCCACCATTTTTTCACTCATTTTTACAAAAAGGGATATCTCATACTCCATAGTCATTTAGACTGGGTCCCAGTCTTTGGAAAATCATATCTTTGCAGCTTGTTTATCATTGTTAATTCCTTTCATGTGCGCTATGATTTTGATTAAAGAGCACCTTGATGAAATTGTAGTTATGTTATGACATTGATTGATTGAACTATGATATTTGTATTATTGATGAACTCCATCGTTGACTGCACGTGATTACATTGCAGATTATGAAGGCTATGATGATGTTTATGGTCACTCAGTGGAAGAAGATTATGGTGTCTCTCCATCAACAGGTATGTATGTCCAGCTAGGACCGGACTGGGCCCAATTTCATTAGAGCTACTTAAGCAGAACATTTTGCTTACTGCTTAGCAAAAATAAGCAGTTCAACACGCGGTTTTGTTTGGACGGGCGGGGTGCCCTTCCAAAATTCTCAAAATACCAAATGCGCCCGTTCAAAAATGTAGCGCCCGGACAAAATCGTCCAGCACCTAGGCAAAATCGTCAGTGCCGGAACAAAAAAATCTTGAAAATTACTTTCGACGAACACAGCAACGTTTCAGTGCCTAGTGTCTATAAAAAATATACTACAACACATGTACAACTTTTTAAATATTATCAATGGCTATACATCCTATCAAAAGGACAAAGCAAATGTTGTGCTGAAAAAGACACAAGTATCATGACCGAGACCCGAACACACACTCTGCTGATCAGAAACACCAGAGCTTGATTCTGGTGCTCTTATCCGCTCGGCCACGACTCGCCTCAAAATAAAGAATGGTAATATTTCTTGAAAACCATCGTTCAAGCCACCTGCTTGTTTCTCTCTACAGCTGAGCAGTTCATTTTCCATCGCAGCCTTCAGCATCACCAGCTAGCATCTTTTCTTGAAGAAGGGGAAGAGGATTTACAACAAGCTGAGGGGGATCAAACAAGAAGGGACTCTGACCAACCTCTGAACGACTCCAGGAACTTCAAGAAGCCAGAGCTCTCAGATATTGAAGAAGGTAGGATCATGCGTAGTGATTTCCATGTAAGTGCTTTTGACAGTGGATTTTTTCCCCATGTTAAGGTATAGCAAAATGCTACACAAAGTGTTCCATTTGTATTTAAAGGCAGTGGACACCAGTGGCAATTACTCAAAATAATTTTTGGCATAAAACCGAACTTGGTAACGAGTAATGGGGAGAGGTTGGTAGTATGAAACATTGTGAGAAACGGCTCCCTCTGAAGTGCCATATTTTTCGAGAAAGAAGTAATTTCCCACAAATTCGATTTCGAGACCTCAAGTTTAGAATTTGAGGTCTCGAAATCAAGCATCTGAAAGCACACAACTTCGTGTGACAAGGGTGTTGTTTTTTTCTTTTATAGTTATCTCGCAACTCCGACGACCAATCAAGCTCAAATTTTCACAGGTTTGTTATTTTATGCATATGTTGAGATACAGCAAGTAAGAAGACTGGTCTTTGACATTTACCAATAGTGTCCACTGGCTTTAAAAGTCATCGTTTGCTACTTGGTCATTAGTATTCAGTGTGCAGTAAAGAAATGTTTAGTTAAAATGCAAATTTGGTCGGCAAAATTGTTCCTGGTTTTATATGAAACTTCTTATAAGGTTACTTTCTTTGTGTGTATTGATTGTTGTGTGAGGTTTGCAGTAACACCTTGTGTAAACCTCTCAAGGACTAATTTTGATGTGTCTGTTTTTCTTTGTGTGTGTTTTTGGTTTTACTGCGCCTTGAGTGAGTTCTTAATTGGTCTCAACATTTCAACTAGCTTGCTCTAGTCATCGTTAGGAGAGACTGATTTTTTTATTCTTGTTAATTCTGTACACAGCTCAGCTTCAGTCATGCTTGGAGGAAATCCGCAATGTAGTAGGAGATGCCATCCCTGAGCATGTCTTAGTAGAGACTGCCCTGGCGCACAAATTCAACTTTGAGAAAGCTCTGAATGCCATTCTTGATCACCAAGAGAGTGGAGGAGGCCAACAGAAGAGCAACAACAACATGGAGACTCAGACAGGTGAACAAAGCTCAAGAACTTAAAACTTTGGGGATTCGATTACTCCGTTTTTAACAGGAAATCCCTTCTTTTTTTTAACCCCACCCCCAAAAAACAAAAACAAAAATTGTCTAATTCAACTTTTTTTTTTTTTTTCAAATTCATAAGAAAACCAATAATAATGCCACACTGAGTTTAAAGGATTTGGGTACCTTTTCAAAATGTCCATAGATTTACATTAAACTTACAGGGTTTGAAGATAATGATAGTGGAAAGCTTCCCTTCAAATGTTACTTACCGAGTTGCCGTAGTTTTTGAAAAATGAGTAAAACAATGTCATAAAAAACCGTTGGTAAATGATTAAAATAATTTTCGTCTCATGAGACGAAAATTATTTTCATGACATTGTTTTACTCAGTCCCCCAAAACTACAGCACCTCAGCACGTAATATTTTCAGGGAAGCTTTCTACTATCATTATCTTCAAACCCTGTAAGTTTAGTTTAAATCTGTTTACATTGTGTTTTTTGTCCTACAAAAGTTATATACACCCTTTAAGACAACTGGAAGATTTCTAGCAAGGGAATAACCAACACCAAAAAATTACACTATTCGAAAATATAACTGATTTGCTCCTGCATGCTTTTAACAATCATCTAATAGAAGGCCCGCTTCTTGTTTTCTTCTTTCTTTTTCTTCTTCGTCACTGTTCATCTTCTTTACCCGGTTCTGCTATGGTCTTTACCCATCTGGCATTGCTGTTGCTTGACATCCCTTGGCTATGGTAAGGTAAGGAGTTTGTGATTTTATGATATTAAGGGAAAATGAAAAAAGGGAAAATGAAAAAAAAGAAATGAACATTAGCACCAGACCCAATGATCACTCTGATCCAGATGGGCTTTTAACTGAAAGAAATCGTAAAACTAGTCCCTCTGGTACCATGCAAGTAGGCGGTTTGGCAGATGGCTCGAAAGAAGTTCAAAAAGCCTCCTCAAATGTTTTAGTTGCCCCCTTATCCAATCTTGTTGGAGTCCGTCTTTCCCCCAGCTCTTTAAGTCGATGTAAAGCTGTAGCATCCTCAAATTTAGTCTCATCAGTGCCCCTCTCCGCTTTAGCTGCTTCCCATTTATCATCATCCCCAGCAGCAAGTGGTGCATCCCGAGGTCGGGGGCCATTGTCATTGTCCCAGTTGGCTGGTTCTCGTCTTGACGCAACTAAAGCGTCTAGAGATAGGGACGTCTTGACAGGTTCCCTAACGGGTTTATCGTTACGTGATTTATCACAGCGTTCACTTTCCTCGACTCCACCTCGACATTTCCCAGTGAAGCAGAACCTCCAGACTAATATCAATAGTAGAGGAGGCCACACTGGCGAAGAAGACCATCGAGGTATTTCTCTGTCGAGCTTAGCATCCTCGCATCTGTCATCAAACCCTCTGAATCTCAAACCATCCGGAACACCAGACTTTGGAAACAAAACTGATAGGTTTTCCACTCAAAGTTTAGCCTTTGACTCACGAATAGGAAGTGATTTGAAATCTATTGGACTCGGTAACCTTGTTGGAGGTTTAGGCGCCACCGTGAAGACTAAAGTGCCCGGTGCTATTAGGCCAATGGATGGGGGTTTACAGCATGGCCACCCCGGAACCGTAGCAGGAAGTTCATTCCTTACACCGGGTATGTCCATATCCAGCTTAGCCTCGTCTCACCTCACTTCGAACCTTTCAAGATCGCAAGAAAAGTCAACGCTAGGATTTGGAACAGGGGGAAGCACCGCTGGTATCTCTTTGTCTGATTTAGCCACAACGCACCTATCGTCAACCCCACCCTCACAGCTGTTTATCGGTGTGGCTTTGGAAAGTAGACACAAACACCAGTCTATGGTTTCTACGAGCCCTGCTGGGTCATCTCTTTTCAGACTAGCCACCAACCACTTGTCTCAGGCCCCTTCAACATCTACTGCATTTGCACTTCCTAGCGTCAGGGATACACATGACAAAAGGACGACTTTGCAAAACAGTCCGGTGAAAATGGAGCAAAATACAAGTGAATGGTTCCAGACTATTTCGTCGCACCAACCTCTGTCTGGATTTGAACCCGCAAGATTTGAAGCACCTCCAGGTCTTCGCCCACTGACATATGAAACAGTGCCACCGTCTGAAGATGAACTAACACCGAGGGTACACACTCCACCTGGTTTCCAATCCAGGGAGTCTATCAAGATGGAAAGCACATCATCAGGTCTCACCACAAATATTGAAACTCAAGATACCTCAGTTATCCAAAAAATACAAGGGTTGCCGAAGTTCAAACACTCTGCAAAACAATCAAAGAGTCTCATATTTTCAAAGCCCTCGGTCTTTGCGAGGACCCTGTGTGCCGAGTACATCAACCAATCACCACAGAGGATGAAAGTTGCCTCATGCATATTAAACAAGCTACATTCCAAGCCAATCAAACACAGGCAGTTCTCTTACCGGAGGCAGAAATCCTGGACCGAGAGTCCCGCAGATAACAAAGAGGAAGTTGTCGTGTTTGACTTTTCGACCCCTTCCCCTGATGATGTTGTAAAACAGAGGCAATCAGGGGCGTTCGGTAGTGTACATAAGAGCAAAGGGAAGAAAAAGTAGCATAGATCTCATTGTTATTGTAATTATAATAATAATAATATTAAATTTGGTTTCTACCCATACACCGATGTGTGTTAGCACTGTACCTTCCCGAGTCCTGTGAAAAAATATCACAGGCATGTTACTCGGGTGGGATTCGAACCCATGACCCCTGCAATTCTAGAGCAGTGTCTTACCAACTAGACTACCGAGGTTGCCCAGTAGCTAGAGGCAGTTTAAATAATAATAATGACTCTTTATTCGCCTTTCCAAACAATGATCACTGCACTTCAAACTTTATTGCAGTAATTTATGCTTTAACGACTTTTATAAAATTCATCCATTTTGAATTGGTTTCCTCAAAACAATTTATTGAAACATCCTGAAGTTATTACAATTTGACCTATGAATTCGTTGCAAATTTTTGTCTGCAAAAATTTAAGGGCTGTAAATTTGTATTTTAAAGGCAGAAGTTTGAAAAGAAATTATGATTGCATGATAAAATGATTTAATTAAGGTGCATTTAAGTTGGTAATTAAGGTGAATGCACGGTGCTATGAATTTATAAAGCCTAAGAGAAAGACATGGTCAAAATGTGTGTTTTTTTTTGGGTTTTTTTTCAGTAAAAAACGCATGCTTACCTCCCGGTGCTTACTGTATGAAAATAACACTGTTTGAAAATCCATGGTGAACACTAAAATGGCCGCTTCTTTTCTTGCTAACCTTAGAAATACATGTATGCTCACGCCAATTTTCATGCTATAGGTACATGTAGCACGAAAATATGCTTATCGTTAAAGCTATTGGACCCTTTCGGTAAACAGTGTTGTCCAAGGCCCACACTTTGTGTACCACAACTTCTATATCAAACAACAAACCTGTGAAAATTTAGGCTCAATCGGTCATCGGAGTCGGGAGAAAACAACGGAAAAACCCACCCTTGTTTCCGCGCATTTCGCCGTGTCATGACATGTGTTTAAAATAAATCCGTAATTCTCGTTAACGAGAATTTACATCGTTTTGCTGTTTTCTCAAAAAGTAAAGCATTTCATGGAATAATATTTCAAGAGAAGTCTTTCACCATTGCCTTCTGTAAACCCTGTAAGTTATTTGTAAATCTGTGAACTTTTTTTTTTTTTTTCTGAACCGAAAGGGTCCAAAAAAAAAAAAGGCTTTAAGTAGGGCTACGAAATTGGCCCCTGGTTGTCGCCATCACGCATCCTGCTCATTTCCTTCAGTGAGTTGGTTTTTTTCCTCGTGCGATTTGAAAGTGTCATTTATATATAATTGCACAGGCTGATTTGTAATTTACCATTTCTTATGAAATATTGCTATGCAAAGAAATAATGT
Source organism: Asterias rubens (assembly GCF_902459465.1). Taxonomy (NCBI): domain Eukaryota; kingdom Metazoa; phylum Echinodermata; class Asteroidea; order Forcipulatida; family Asteriidae; genus Asterias; species Asterias rubens. The sequence continues at coordinate 9,825,745 of NC_047082.1, forward strand.
GCTTATTCGTCTAGATTTGTCTTAATTGAATATGAAGAGCTTGTAGTGATTGATTCACTTGAATACATTTTTTTTTCATGAGGTTGATTGATTTAATTGTTTTGTTGATCAATTTATTGACTTATTGATTGATTGATTATTTATTGACTTATTGCTGGTTTTGATTTACCTTTACCCATTATTGCCTTCAGTGGTGGTCTGGGGGAAAAAAGCTTTTATTTGTCCAGATCAAACCCCAAACCATAGAAAAAGTTAATTTTGATATTATGTATTCAGCGAGCGGTTTCCCTTGAATAGCAGGGCAAAATTTTTTGTAGCATTTAATGCTACAAAAAATGTATCAGTTGCAGTTGATTTACTACTCAATATTGGCATTCAGTATGCACAAAATCTGTCAGGTTGAAACTAACATTGTGCTGTGCAAAGTTGCTGGACGAAATCAATCCCTGACATGGTCGAGGGTGAAATCTAAGACCAATACTTAAAGAAATTATTATTGAGCAAGAGACTGAGACTGGAGTCCACGCTTTAGCAGGTAAGGATTGGGGTCTTCCAACCCTGAGTAACACTTCTAAATGTGACCATGCACCACCAATAGGCTGTAAAGTTGCACTTGCACATTGCAGAGCCTATTAAATTGTTTGGGTTTTCAAGAAATCTTTGAGAAATCTGAATAAAAATATATGTGGCTTTGAGAAATCATAACTTCGTCAAGAAAAGTCTGATTTAAAGGGGGATGGTATCATTTTGAAGCTGATTACACACTCTCTCCAATAATGCATTAATCACATAACAGTAAAAGTGTCAACTTTACAGCCCATTGGTGGTGGATGGTCACAAATGGGTGTCGACAACTTCCTACTTTTAATACGTGTTAGTTTTGCATTGGGGATATAGTATAATTTGTATATATTACCATTACACCAAAGATGTGTTTTAAGCACTGTAAACTCGGTACTTTCCCAAGTTGTGTGAACAAATCCACAGGCAAACTCACTCGGGATTCGAAGCCACAACCTTTGCATTGCTAAAACAGATGTCTCACAACTAGACCACCGAGCTAGCCATGCATCTTGTAAATTTACTAAGTAGCAAACCGATCAGAATAATAATAATAACAATTTCTTATAAATTATAGCGCATTTCACAATAACCATTTCAATGCGCTTTACAATAGTGTGGTCATTGGGCATATAACATTCCAGCTCCCCGGGGAGTGTACAACCTGGGCAACCGTACCACTCCAAAGGCTTTTTCATAAACGATATAAACCTCCACCCTCGCATGTACCCATTTATATCCCTAGGTAAAGAGAAGCAATTATAGTAAAGTATCTTGCTCAAGGACACAGGTGTCACGACCAGGAACCGAACCCACACCCCGATGACTTAACCACCAGAACTTGAAATCGTTGCTCTTAATCACTCGGCCATGACACCCTATGTCTTGCAGGGATGAGATTGGTCAGACTTTTGGCTGAATTCAGACCTTTTATGTCGGCCTGGTGAAGAAAAATCAGACAATATTTGTTCCCACAAGTAAAGAAATCCTGTTGATTGGTCTACTTCTCTAGTGCTTTGGATACTTTTTCCAAAAGCTCCTTGAAATCTTATAACCCCCTGGGGAATACCAAACAGTAGAAAACGCATAATTTCAACATACCTTTGAGTTTGTATCCAAGTTTCAGACTTTTTCGTTAGTAATGAGACTCGCCCCTGGTCATGGGATGCCTTGATGCTCCCCTGATGGGTGTGTCACTGCCCCCGACTCTTTTAACCCTACCCTTCAATCACGTACAGCAGCAGCACCACCCAGGCAGCAGCAGCCTCCGTCGACCAAACCCAAACGCCCCATGCTGGGAGCCAACCCAGAAGACGACAAAGTGGCAGCCGTCACACCGGAGGTGGCCAAGATGAGCTTCCCATCCAAACAGGCCAAGAGAGGATTTGAACTGGGAGCCGTCCCAAGTGGAGATGTACGGAGAAAGAGTGCTTCACTAAGGCCTAAGCCAATGTCAGAGTGTATGGATGACATTTCGGATTTGCAAGTCAGAAGGTAGTTTTAAACACAATATCCTCTCACTTTAACGAAATGTTTGGACGATTTTTCTTTATATATTTTTTTTTAATTACCTAACTTGTTATGTGTAGAAATGTTAGTAAAGAACTTGTTTGGGTGGTTCTTATCTTAAAGCAATCGCTCAATTCTGTGACATGTCGGTCGAAAAGTAAATTTTAGATGATTGACTGTTAAAATTCCAAATGCCTGAATTTTACTCTTTGTTTTTCTACAATTTTGGGGTTTTGCAGGACAAAATGTAGATGCTCTTTCTTACATGTAACAAACTCATCTCGGTTATAAAAAAAACCCATAAAATTACAAATCAATGGGAGACTTTCTGGGACGATAGAGGGCAGCAGACTTACCGGGTAAATCCATTGTTCTCAGAATTATGCGCATGTTCAGAACTACGTAAACAATGGAAATTTACCCGGTATGTCTGCTGCCACCTAGTGTTGGAAAGTCTCCCATTGGTCATCAAAAAAGCAAGATAACAATGAAAGAATTTCATTTGTGTGTTTTTCTCATACTTGAGAAATCACCTCTCTCAAAAACTATGTTACTTCAGAGGGAGCTGTTTCTCTCACCATGTTTTATACTAACAATTATTTTGAGTAGTTGCCAATCGTGTCCAGTGCCTTAAATAGTTGTTTGCATTAACGGGACTATTTTCTTGCAGTGAACACCAAGGAAAGCTTCCAACAGTTATGAGTGCCCCGGATCTGACGGCGATGGTTGGGTCAACATTTGCTCCTCCAGGGCTTCCTGTAATCCCTCAGAGAAAAGAGTCCAGAACCTCCAAGATAGGGGTAAGTCTTGGAATACATTTGTCTAACCCGCATCCCTAGATAAGACATATCTGATAACCAAATTGAATTGAATTGAATTGAATGGTTTATTCGTCAAGTATATAAAAATACATGAAATTTACAATCCTAGATAATAGACATCTGAGCAGAATACAGGAACAATACATTTTTCTAACCCTCATCCCTCGATACGTCATGCCTGATAATTTTTAATTTTGCAGATAATAGACATCTCCACATAATACAGGAACAATACATTTTTCTAACCCTATCCCTGGATAAGACATGTCTGATGAAAATAATAATAATAATTGGTTTTGTAAAGCACTTAATAAAACCAATTATTATTATTATTTTCATCGTCTCAAAGTGCCTCAATTATTATTATTATTTTCATCGTCTCAAAGCGCCTCCAACATTAGTACTCCTGGTCACTGGGCCATTTAATTCTTTCTTTAAACCATCTCAGCTCCCTGGGAAGTTGCCTATACAGTTTGTGTTGGCAAATATGTAGCGCACTAACTTGACTAAGCTAAATCAATCACAAGAACCATCTCTGTCCTCACAGGTACCCGCTTACCCCTGGGTGAAGAGAAGCAATTATAGTTTTAAAGCGTCTTGCTCAAGGAGACAGGTGTCATGGCCGGGATTTGAACCCACACTCTGCTAAACTATGATTATTGTACTTTTTGCAGACAATAGACATCTCTGCAGAATATAGGAAGAGGCAGGAGGGAAAACAGCTCATCAACTTGGTTGTGATTGGTCACGTAGATGCCGGTAAATCAACATTAATGGGTCATCTCTTGTATCTGATTGGTCAGGTGAGTCTGTCTCCTTGTAGACCACAATCCCGGCCATATCTCGTTGGGCCTCCCTGCCCCCTTTCAATGTTGGTTCTGATTGCATGGGGCCAATTTCATAGAGCTGCTTAAGCAAAAAATTTGCTTAAGCACGAAAATAGCTCGCTTGATTTACACATGCTACTGGCCAACATTTCATGCCATATACATTGCTTGTGACTGGTATTTAGCTGTTCTTTACTTAGCATAACAATTAAGTTGAGTCTTGGCCGGTAATCTGATTTTACAAAGCAAGGATTTTTTTGCTTAAGCAAAATTTTGTGCTTAAGCAGCTCTATGAAATTGGGCCATGGTCTTTTGCCTTGAGCGGGGAGATGGGGGCAAGGGGAGAGAATGATTATTGTTAGTGGGAAGTGGACAGGGAATGGTTGGGATTGGCATTTTGGCCGGGATTGCAGTATTAGGCTGTGTACGAAACGGCGACTTCAGCTACAGCTACGGCTATATCAGATATTGTCTTGTACTTTGTTTTGTATTGTACTGTTTTGGCAATCAAAATAATATCAGTAATAATAATAATGTTTTCTCAATTCCTCCCTATCATACAGGTGAACCAGAGACAGATGCACAAGTATGAGCAAGAATCCAAGAAACAAGGCAAGGCATCATTTGCATATGCCTGGGTGCTGGATGAGACGGGTGAAGAAAGACAGAGGTATGAACATAGTCTTTAAAAAAAGTTATCATTATATGTGATGCGAGCCGTCAAAATGAGTCGTTTGTTGACACCGAAAAAATTAATGGGAAACGGTGTTTTGTGACTATATGTGCTACAGATTGTTTCACTTTGCTTCAAGTTTGTGTTTAGTGCAGTGTATAAAACAGACGTTATGATGAGCAAGAAATGGTTGAATGCGATTGAGACCGGTTCATGCCACTTCAAACAAGTTCAATTCCCCCAGACAACTGCAAAACAAATCATATATCCATGACAGAAGATCCAAAATCAGAGAAGCCATGCAGAATCTTGCATTTTGGGATTTCAAGTGAAAAAAACTATCAAAGCCTGCTCTTATTACATTTCTTTTTAGGGGGTTAGGGTTAGGATTCTGGAAGATCCAAAATTACAGAATTCTTACGAAATCTTGCATTTTGGGGCTTTCAATGTCAAAACGATTACCAGAACCTCCTCTCGTGACATTGCTTTTCAGGGGCATTACGATGGATGTAGGTTTAACCAGTTTTGAGACTCCTAATAGAACGGTGACCCTCCTCGACGCCCCCGGTCACAAAGACTTCATCCCCAACATGATCACAGGAGCTGCACAGGTTAGTATCTCTTGATCCTGAAACGGCATTTTTGTTTTCTCTTAAATGCACTGGACATTATTGGTAATTTTTGAAAATAATTGTTAGCATAAGGAGCAATGGAGAGCTGTGGATGGTATAAAACATTGCAAGAAATGGCTCCCTCTGAAGTGGCGTAATTTTTTAGAAAAAGGGGTAATTTCTCGCTCTAATGTTTGAAGCCCTTTAGGCATCTGAAAGTTTTTTCTTTTATTATTCTCTCGCAACTTTGATGACCAATTTAACTCAAATTTTCACAGATTTGTTATTGTATGCATATGTTGGGATACACCAAATAACCTGGTCTTTGACAAAATATCAAGAAAGGTGTTCGATGCCTTTAATCTGGGGGTGATGTCTCGTCAGTTGTTCCTGAAAAACCACGACTGTATTCTAAGGCTTTATGATGTAGCCATCTTAAATACTCTGTTTAGTAGTAGAGACTGATTATAAAAAATTTTATTCAACATTAACTGGCTAATATTGTTCTATGTACAGTTCAGATGTTAATATATATTATATCTTCAGCATCCTCGAATATGATAAGTTTTGTTTCAACTCAACAACTATGCTCTACTCATCAGTAGAAGACTGAGAAAACCGTACGATTGTTCTATACCATTGATGTCTTTTCTCTTCCTTCTAGGCGGACGTAGCCATCCTGGTCGTCGACGCCACAAGAGGAGAATTTGAAACTGGATTTGATTCCGGTGGCCAGACAAGAGAACATGCCCTCCTGGTCCGATCGTTAGGGGTGACTCAGCTGGCTGTAGCCATTAATAAACTAGACACTGTGGGCTGGTCGGAGGTCAGGTTCAACGAGATTGTAGGCAAGCTGGGACATTTCTTGAAACAGGCTGGTTTTAAGGTAAGTGTTGGCAGCAATAATCTAGAACTCACTATAACGCTATAAAGCAAGACGAAAAGAGCTGCTCAAAATGTTTACTGGCGAAGAATTGTTCTAACAAGACCGTAACAGTTTAACTTGATCCCGTTTTTCTTTAAACAAGCATGGTATAAGAGAAGAATGATCCCATATGTACAATTTTGAAATGCATTGTTTCAATTTGTTGTTTTAGGATTCCGATGTTCAGTTCATTCCCTGCAGTGGGTTAACGGGTGAAAACCTCAAAGACAGAGCTAAAGAATCTGCCCTGACTGCGTGGTACAAAGGACAGTCACTTATGGAACGCATAGGTGAGGAAAAATAGTGAAACTGAAGTAGGTGCAGACTGAATAGTAGCCTTTTGTTAAAGGCCTTTGTGGTTTGAACTGCCTCGTAGAGCTGCTATCCCAAGCAATTGAAAAGGGAGACCACTCGCGTGAGTCGAGTGGCAAAGGAGGGCCTTTTGCAACCTGTTTGCGCCTTCTTCTTTTGCGTATTCATATGAATTATGAATTATTCATAATTTGTCTGACATAATCTGTCTGACGATTACCCAAACAAAACGCAGACTTTTCCCAAAAAACGTTTTATAAACGAATCCGAGGTGGATGATTGTTGTTTATCCAGGCAGTGTGCAAAATTTCTTAATGTATGCTGACCCGTTGACCCCGTCGCTTCTGATTGGTTTGGACATTTAGGAGCAAGTTCGAGTGTGCACAATGGTTAACTAAAAGTTGACCATTTGCACTCGAACCCAGGCTGGTCGACCATTGGTTGACTACTGTGGTCGACCATTTGGAACCAGCCTCGAGCCCATGGTTTCTTCACTGGTCCCAACAGCATGTTCCATTCTAACATGTGTAAAGCGCAGAGGGGAACCCTCTAGACTAGACTTCCAAATGAGTCGTTCGAGTGGGTGCGACACTGCGCATGTACGTTGCTGGTCAGTAGTCAACCACGGGTCGACTAATTGTGCCCACTCGAACTTGCTCTAGGTTATCAAAAGTCAAGATGTATAAAGAAAAACTTAAGAAACCGCAATCAAGTTGTGAAAGGCTCACGTGCTACGCCACTCGGTGTGTGGTCTTCCTCGCAGTCACTTGGGATAGTGGCTCTATGAAGCTGTCCACACCATGAAGGCCTTGGCATAAGGCTAACTGAATAGTAGAGATAAATGCAGTCAGGCCTGATATTCTTTTCACTTAGATCGGTTTCCGGTTTCCTTTGTGGATGATAGTTGGAATTATTTTATGAAAGCCACTGGGGTAAAATGGGTTTAACAATGTCCCTAAAGTGTGTTCATGGTGAATAATGATAGCTTTGTTTCTTGTTATCCAGACTGTCTGAAAGCTCCAAAGAGACCTGTTGACAAATCTTATCGGCAATGTGTATCGGATGTATTTAAAGGTAAACCAATTATTATACTTTCTTATTTAGTTCCAGGTTTGGAACAAGAAGTTTGTTTTTCTGAAAAGAAATTTGAACCTTTGCAATTCTAGAGCTGTTTCTTACCAACTAGACCACCGAGATTGCCCGTAGCTAGAAGCAGTTCGAATCCCATATTTTACCAGCGGTTACCGCAACAATTTGGTTTGTGGTTTCGAATCCCACCTATATGCCTGTGAGTTTTTTCACAGAGCTCGGTAAAAGGTCCACTGAGTTTACAGTGTTAATACACATTGGTGTATATGGGTAAAGCCAAAATTATTATTTTTTATCCCCCATTTTTGTTTTTTTTATGCAAGTGGCCAGACACACAAGGCCTGAAGGCCACTTCAAGGTGTGGGCTACAATTATTTTTTTCCAGATACCGTTGCCACCTACTCCTAGGGCTGAAACAGGGTTACCCCTTTTACAGTCCATACGGCTGTAGGCTTGGGTATCATCAGTCCGAAGCCTGGCTGGTAGAGCAGAAAGCACAACCTCCCCAATTTTACATAGCAAGTGTCACGACTGGGATTCGAACACACACCCTACTGATCAAACACCAGTGCTTGAATCCGGTGCTCTTAACCGCTCGGCCATGACACGCCACACGCCTATGCAAGTCTAATAAAACATGAATTATTGTCGGCAGGTATGGGTGCTGGTATCAGCATAGCCGGTAAGATAGAGTCTGGAGGGGTGCAGGTTGGCGATAAAGTGGTTATTATGCCGGCTGCTGAACATGGACAGGTCAGAGGTCAGTTCAAATTCATTTTTCATGAAGCAATTCAAATTTTGTCTTTTCCCTTTTTAAATCCTGCAACTCAAGAGTATGGTTTCAATTTTGTTATTAATAATTCCACTGGCAAAAAAAAATCCACTGTAAAAAACTCCTCTGAAAATCAGATACCAGATGGAGTTGCCGTATTGTCATAAGAATCAAGTAGTTGACGCTAAAGATCCCAAAAGAGGATCTTATGTGTCTTATGCTCAGGTTATAGGGACTATGATTTCTTGTTCCGTCCCACTAACCCTTTTGTTATTGGATTCATTCACCCGTCACTTTCTTGTTCACTTTCAAGCTCATGAAGTTTTTGAGTGCTACCACTACCTTCTTTGTTTCATGCAATTGATTGATTGATGTGCAACAGGTGTTTATATCCATGAAGAAGAGACGAGGTGGGCATGTGCAGGGGACCATGCAACAGTAGTGGTAACCGGCATAGATCAAGTCAATGTCAGGTAAGATTTTTTTTTATAGGATCTTAACCAACAAACTCTTGAAAGAACAAATATTGCTGCTCAAAGTGTGTTCTTTATTAATGAATCAAATTAAAAAAATTGTAATCTTGTTAAAACATTTTCTTCAGTTTTATTTAGATTTAATGCGGTACCGCTTCTCAGATTCAAATTTGGGGGTCATAAAAACTGTTTTTCCTTTTTTTCTTTTTTCTGTTATCTCAAAATGTTTAGTACTATCGAAAGCTGCTTTAGGCTTCAAACCAAAAGTTGTTATTTTAAGAGTGATTACCAAATCTATACCTTCTCTTTTTATCTTGTAGTGTCGGTAGTGTCATGTGTTGTCTGGAGCAGCCTATCCCGGTGACGAGTCGTTTTAGAGCCAGGGTCATCATGTTCAACTTGGACGTACCGGTGACAAGGGGATTCCCTGTAAGTTTCACAATAATTGAAGGAAAGACCCTTGCACTTATCGAAAAGAGAAGGGGTTCGCCCTGGTGTTCCTGGCTGTGGCTGCTGTATGCGCCATAGCACCTTGTAAACCCGTATATAAGGTGCTACTTAATTTGGTCTCAGAATTCATCACTGCAATAACCTATCTTTCTGAAAGTTTGTATATCTCAGCGCCTTGGGTACCTTTTTAGGTAGATATGTGCGCTGTATAAGACTTCAATATTATTATTGTTATTATCTATATTTGAAAGCAAATACAAAGATAATTTTGACATCACCATTTTGTCATTTTTCAAACTTGTTTCAAAATTGTAGATGAAAGAGAGAACAAAATCGGAAAATTAAATTTAAATTTTTTTTCACAATTGATAGGTGGTACTTCATTACCAGGCTGATAGTGAACCAGCCGTTGTTCGTAAACTCATCAGTACTCTACACAAGAGTACCGGGGAAATTCTGCAAAAGAGGCCAAAGTAAGTTCGGTCAGATTTGTAATATTTGAAGCTTATTTTAAGACATCAGACATAAGAAAACCTTATTAATCTAAAAAAAAAAAATTGCATTGCTCGCAAAAGTTTAAAAAGCACCACAAATATCGAAAAGAAACAACAGGCAGATACAAAAATAGCTTTAAAGTATCAATGCACACAGATTTAAGAATAAAACCTCCCAGTGCAGTAGGTAAGAGAAATAACTAGGGGTTTGGCTTTGGGGTTTTTTGGTGTGTTTTTTGTGTTTTTAAAAGAAAAAAACCTTGTTGAACAAATTTGTGTGCTTCCAGATGCATTATAAAAGGCTTCAAGCCTCAAGTCTTTTAAAGTTTGAGTGAGAAATTACCTCTGTCTCAACAACTCTGCTACTTCAGAGGGAACTGTTTCTCACAATGTTTTAAACTATCAAAAGCTCTAAAGTGCTCATTACCAATTAAGTTTTTTATCCTAACAATTATTTTGAGTAATATAACTACCAATAGTGTCCTTTGCCCCTAAGTGATACATGTTTCCATGATTTACTTTCGACACCTAACCTCTTCTTCTAGGTGTCTTACGAAGCAGAGTAATGCCATAATAGAGATAGAGACAAGCAGGCCTGTCTGCCTAGAACTGTATAAAGACTACAAAGATTTAGGACGATTTATGCTCAGATACAGCGGCTCGACGATTGGTGCTGGCGTTGTAATTGAGGTAGGTTAATTATTTGACATATAAACTGAGATTGTTTTCTTTTATCCTGTCTGCGTCTGTATTATCAGTCTTAATGCCAAGTCACAAAGGCCCGATAGCGAGAGAAAAACGATAACGATAAAAATGCCTGCCCTCAATTGGTTGAAATACCCCATGCAGAACACGCCCATGCTCATTCAACCAATTGAGGGCGTGCATTTTGATCGTTATCGTTTTCGTTCTCGTTATCGGGGCTTGTGTGACTTGGCCTTTAATCTATGAGCAAGTTCGACTGCACACCATGGTTTACTTAAAAGTTGTCTATTTTGCTTAAACCCAGGCTGGTAGACCATTGTCTGATCATAGTGTCTGCGGTTGGATCAACACTTTAACATGCATAAAAGCTTAGGCTGCCCTTAGCAACAGCCGAAGCCACCAACTCAGACACGGCTATAGTCTTGTATTTCACCGTTTCAAAAATAATGTAAGAATTGTTATGCTTTCTTTTACAGATCAAGAGCTAGTCAAACAGAAACTGATGCAGTTGGCCACCTTCTTGTCCAGTATACATAACACCCCCTCTCTGATAATGGAATTCCCCCTCTCCTTTTACGCTTCTGTTGAAAAATGAGTAAACAAAATCAAGAGGCAAACTTATTTTTCTGTACTAGAAGACAAGAAGGTACAACCACCATTTAGAAATTTTAATTCTTCCAAATATATTTTCCCTTTCTTTTTAAAAAATGAAATTTTAAGAGAGGACTTTTTGTCATATGATGTTTTTTTGTTCTTTCTTCTTCTTCCTCAAAAAATGTATTTTTTTCTCTTCCTGAAACAAAGTGAACATAATTTGTATACATTATCCTGTATCTTTGTGTTGTGACCATAAGACATTTGTATTTTAGACAAATCTTGAATGTAGAATTTCAGTTTTTCTTTTTAAATGCAAATCAAATTTGCTGGTAAATTAGAAAAATGGGCTTTCCTTATGGCTATGTGAATCTAATTTGAGGCAAACATTTTGTTTGAAAATGTTTGGAGGCAGTTGCTCGATAATTGTTGGTAAATCTGTTTAATCATCCATAATCCGAAGCTCTGAAAGGTTAAGATCCCACTAAAAAAGAGTAAAAGGTTAAAAAGTATAGATATCACTTTTAATGTCAAAGACCAGTCTTCGTACTTCTGTGTATCTAAACATCTAAACAAATAGCAAACCTGTGAAAATTTGAGCTCAATTGGTCATCAAAGTTGCGAGATAATATTGAAAGAAAAAAATACTCTTTTGTGTGCTTTCAGATGCTTGATTTTGAGACCTCAAATTCTAAAAGGGTCTCAAAATCAAATTCGCGGAAAATTACTTCTTTCTTGAAAACTACTCCACTTCAGAGGGAGCCATTTCTCACAATGTTTGATACTATCGACTTCTCCCCATTACTCGTTACCAAGTAAGATTTTATGCCAATAATTATTTTGAGTAATTACCAATAGTGTCCACAGCCTTTAAAGCGGCAAACATCTTGTGACTACTACAGGATGGCACATACGGTTTGGTACATTTTGTAAAAAGAAATCTGTGGATAAACATTTCATATTTTTTTCACATGAAAAGATATTTAGAATGTGTTTTTATTCAAAGCAATAGGTGACGTTGTAATAAAAAGAAAGCATAATGAAGACGATGTCTTACACCTATTAAAGCCATTGGACCCTTTCGGTAAACAGTATTGTCCAAGGCCCACACTTCGTGTATCACAAGTTATATATAAAATAACAAACCTGTGATAATTTAGGCTAAATCGGTCATCGGAGTCGGGAGAAAATAACGTGAAAACCCATCCTTGCATCCGCGCGTTTCGCCGTGTCATGACATGTGTTTAAAATAAATCTGTAATTCTCGCTATCGAGTGTTGATATTGTTTTAATGTTTTCTCAAAAAGTACAGCATTTCACGGTATAACATTTCAAGAGAAGTCTTTCACCACTACCTTCTGTAAACCCTGTAAGTTATTTGTAAATCTGTGAACTTTTTTTGTTTTTTCTGTACCGAAAGGGTCCAATGGCTTTAAAAGATCTGTATACATTGTACATGAAATTGGATTTATTTGGCCGTTTATTTGGCCACACAATGTAATAATCATGAAAGCTATAAATAATAAAAACACCCAATGCTAAATTTAATCAAAAAGATACATTGTATTATTGCTATCTCAAAACTGTTAGTGTTATATTTACACAACAAGAGTACTAACAATATATTGTTACACTCTACAAATGACGGAAACTTTTGAGAGACTCTGTTTGTTGGAAGCCTTTGACTAAGATCTATATTGAGACTCCCCTAATGTTACATCTGGAATCAAAATAATAGCACAGAGTACTTATAAAGTACACACTTCCTAGACGGCACTAGATGGCGCTGGACGAAAGAACAATTCACAAACAAATTAATGAACTCCGAACAGTTCAGTCTTCAAATGTTTCTTGAATTTCATCAGTGAGTGAGACTAATGGATCTCTGGAGTGAGTTTGTTCCAAACAAAACTATTTTGAGTCTGAGTTAATCAATAAAACTGCCCTTCCAGCTCCCAAGAATTTCCTCTTCTTCCCTTTCTCCTTTGTCTTATCCTTTCCCTTCTTCTCTTTCTCTTGCTCTTTTTGTTTCCTCGCCTCTTCCTCTCTGTGTCTTCTTTTCTCCTCTTCCTGTCGCTCTCGTTCCTCCAGGTCCAGCTTTTCCTGCTGTTCTCTCTCCTTACGAATCACATCTTCCCACGCGGCCCTACAACATAGGAACAATCACAGGTGCTTATCACTAGCAGCATGATAATGGTGGCTTCTTGAGCCCTTTCCACCAGGAACCGAAAACCAATTACAATCGTTTTGGGCGCCAGTTGTCTTTCCCAAAGGTTGTTGCGATTTCTTGACAAACATTCACACAATCACAAACATCGCGTTCTCAGCGATCCTCGTGCATGCGAGATCGCACTGTGCTCTGCCAGTACTCCGTTTAGGGTAATGTATTTGCGATCGCTTTCTTGACACATAAGAAACAAACAAACAAAATCAGGAGAAACTTACATTTTCAGGAATTCAACACAATCATGCTGTCCATAGACTGCAGCCACATCTCTTGCTGTGTCACCGCAGCAATCTTTTATCTCTATATTGGCTCCGAGTTTATGTAAGGTTTTAAGTGCACCAATCTTGCCGAGTTCTGCAGAAAAATGTGCTGGTGTCCATCCACTGTCTGTGACGGCATCGATATTGGCTCCGTAGTCAACAAGAACGCGAATACTTTCTCCATGACCTTGGTTTGTAAATTGGTGAAGGAAAAGTGAGTTCATTACTTTGAGACATTACTCTGTTGGTAGGCCTACCTTTCGCCTTGTAAGTGTTTATAAACAATGAAAGATGACTTGTCAAATTTAACAATGTCATGAAAATTACTTTAGCTGCATGTAAAAACGTATTTTCATGACATTGTTTTTCTTAATTTCTCAAAAACTACAGCACCTCAGCAACTAATATTTTCAGGTACGCTTTCTACTATCATTATCTTCAATCGGTGCAAGTTTAATGTAAATCTGTGGACATTGTGTTTTGTGTTACAAAAAGTACCCAAATCCTTGAAGGTACGATTGAAGATGTGAATTTTTTTTCAATGTGTAAGGCCGTGTCCGAAACGGCGACTTCGGCTACAGCTACGGCTAGATCGCGCGCGTCTGCCTATTCTTCAACACTGGTAGACGCGCTGATCTAGACGTAGCTGTAGCCGAAGTCGTCGTTTCGGACACACCCTAAGCCTCCACTGCCCACCTACTGGGTTATTCCTGAATGATCAAAAGAACACCTTTTGGCAAAGTTACCTTTTATGGCAGCCCAGTGTAATGGAGTCCTGTCGTGCCACTCTGCATCTTTCTGATTCACGTCATACTTGCCAAGATTCAAGAGATTTAAGATCTGTTCGCTGTCTCCCGCTGCTGCCGCCTCATGAACCTCACTCATTATAGGCCCTTCCATTGGGGTCACAACCGTGTCAAAGGTCAAAGTGCAGGCGAGGGGATCGTTGCGTGATCTATCATGATGGGTTCACTGCACTGCAGCATGCAAAAGTATTTTTTTAAAAGATGAATCAAAAAGATTCTAAAAGTACATAGGCCTATTATTAGTGTTACAAGTACGCCAATTCAAATGGGCGGAAGGGGTTGAAATCAAACCTCGCCGCCCATTTGAATGGCCATCAATCAAGCCATGCTCGTACTAAACGCTCGGGTCTTAGGACTTGGACCCTCGCCGGCGGAGCGTTACAACTATTGTAAGTATTATGATGATGGGATTTAGATGTGAGATATATAAGATTCTAATTTACCTCAAATTTTGAGTCAAAAATGAGAATTAGCGATCCCTTTTAAGTTTTATTTTCGAACAAAATATGAAAAAGTGATGGCGCCACACAGGAAAGCTATCCATCCAATCTACCGTACAAATGACAAAAAAAAAACTTTTAAATTAAATTAAATTAAATTATACTTATCTTTTCCTAGTGTTTTTTTAAAATGCACACACTCTGCTAGTGCTATTTCTACCTCCAAACGCAACCATACAGGAAAACTGTGTCCGGAAAATGGGCAAGAATAATTTTTGGGCAAAGGCAAGTCTTTAGGACTAATTTCATATTGCTATCTGAAATTATATTTAATCTATGTGTAAGGTATCTAATAGTAGGCATGTTTACCTTTTAGGAAGTTAAGCTAAAAGCGCAAGTTTCATCGTTGTGGTGTGCAAGCCATTCTTGTGTTGTTTACCGTGGTGATGTCAATCAATCTATGCTCCTCATCTAAACTTGAAAAAGATTGAGGGCGCTGTTTCATATAATTGTTTTTATTGAAGACAAGATCGAACTGACAGTACGCTTTATTTCTGGCTGGGTCGACGTGCAGTACGTGAAAAAGGGCTAAACAGTTGATTGTAAACTAAAACCATGGATTAGGCTCTGGTGCAAAGGTAATGTTTTTGTAAAGTGATTATTGTGTATTGTCAGGTCATGTCGCATATTTTTACATAATACTAACTGGCCATGCTTGTGTTCGAAGTTGTTTATGTTGACATAAAAATATGACAACGTTACATTGTTGTTGCATGGAGGTAGAATTGTTGTAAACCATCTGACTTCTGACCATCCATATTTTTTTATGTCAACTGTCGACCATTGTGTTGTCGACTGTCAGTCAGTGTCACAGTAGGACAGTTATGAGCTTCCCTTCTCAGTGAGAAAGACACCCGTGAGGGGGTAAGTAAGACTATCTAATCTAGTTTATTGCTCAATGGTAAGACTAAGGGATAACTTTCCGTATGGCGCCACCACTTTTTCACTCATTTTTACAAAAAGGGATATATCAATCAGGTAAATTAGATACTATATTATTTTATTTCGAATGAAAAAGTGGTGGCGCCATACGGAAACTTTTCCAGACTAAGTCTCCTATTCCTAAGACCGAGTGCGACTGACAGTGGTATCATCTCGCAAAATGTATTGACACTGACAGGGGCGTGAAATTGGGGAATGTGTCACATTCTGTCAATGTCAGTTGTCACTGTGTGTGTGTGTCACATTACAATTCCTAATTTTTAAGTTAAACCCCTGTGGAGAAAGGAATGGTGAGGTTCGATGTGAACTTTTTGTTTTCCAGTTTAATGTCAGTAATTTTGTTAATCCAAGATACATTTTTCAATGCAAAACAGATTTGAAGCAGAAGGCATGACGATTCTGTCCTTAAATCTCAGCTGGAACATCTTTAAATTTAACAGCAAGATGTTAACATCCTGCAGTCAGTAAGTAATGAACAACAACAGCAGAGAAGCAAAATAGAAACTGCTAATAATTAATAAACCCACATCAGCATCTGTCCTGACATCGTCACCCGAAATCATGCAGGAACTTCCCAGTCATGGTCATCAGAGACCAGAGGAGAACAAACTCAAATCCACGGCAGCTCCAACCCTTCCTGCCGGAGCAATTTTTAGAAACCGCACTCCACGTTTAATCAACCTATTGTGGTTGGACTTTCAAGGGAGGCAAGTGACACATACCAGAAACGGATTGAAATCAAGGCACAAGATGGCCATGAACACTTTCGAAGGTCATCCGTGGATATTCAGAGATCACATCACCGGCGACAAACTTGTCTGCTACACCGACGCGGAATCGCAGAAGAGAGAAGTGTTTTTCCCGATTCCATTCAGCGAAGACTACCCACATAACACTCAGGTCAACATTATTTTACCAGGTAAAGTGTACAAAAAGGAGGAGCATTCTTCACACTGCACTATAAGGGGGGAGGGAGAAAATAAAATTGAACTGTAAAATGTTTTCCTGGCAAAGTTTCCAATTGTAGATGGAGTAAATTTGGCAGAGCTTGAATTTGAAATTTTAAAAATCACACGAAACATCTCTGTAACTGGCGTCAAATATCTTTGACCGTACATTTCTTGTTTAATCTTTTTTATTTACTGAACTTTAAGGAGATTTTTCAAAGCATACATTTTAGGAATTGGTAAAAACAATAGACTGCAGGACTTGTTTTGCGGTTGTTGACCAAGTTTTAAAAAAATGGACTCTAGCCAGTTAAACAGTGGGATTTTGAAGTCCTTGAAGGGGATATGATAATAATAAGTAGTTCTTATAAAAAGCCGATACACAATTAACGTCTCAATGTGCTTCACATTATGCCCTGATCAATGGGCCAATACCTTTCCTTTTATCTCTCTCAGTTCCCTGGGGAGTATATAGCCCTGGGCTGCCGTGGGGCTCCAGCGGCTTTTCGGAGCATGCTTTTTCGTGTGCTTACGGTTAGAAGCGCTGTGAAATAGAAATTGCACAGTGAGCACAAAATCGGCCGCTAAGCAGCGCTATGAAATTGGGCCCTGGATATTAACTGGTAGTTTATTGAATCTGCTGTAACTAACATGAATATTTTGTGGGTTTTGTTTTTCAGTCTACACCCTCAAGGAGAGAGCTCTCCAGGTTGTCAGAAGTTACATCAGGAGTAAAGACGATTGTGCAAAGTTACAAATTCCAACCACACTTCAATGTGAGCTCGCTAATCCAGATGTTTCCATCAATTGGTGATGCCTGAATTTCTTTTTACAGTGGTCACCATGTGCGGGCGTTGAATTTCTTTCTTGAAGGGGCGCATCAATCCTCTATTTGCATTGGATTTTTATTTGCATTGGATTTTGTAAAGGGCACCTAAGCAAAAAAGCACAGGGCACCATGGCAATTGATGTGGGTGCCCAGGGTTAGTTTTGAAGGCCTGCATGTGATGTCTCTGTCAGATTCTGACCAGTGTAGTATCTTGCCCGTCAGGAATTGCCCGAGTGGAATGCGTACTTACATTTTTAGTATTGATTAATGATTGTTAAATGCGATATTGTTGCCTAGTACTGACCATTATATTGGGGCATGGATGTAGGAATTAAACACCCATGTTTAGGGCAGCCATTCAAATCAACCAATCGGACAGCAGAAGAGAAAATTAGCCTGACCCCCTTTTTGTCTTAGTAAGAATCAGTGTTTATTATTGCTACTGCATACAGGGTACAAGACAAAGATTTATGTCCATGTCTGATTGTGGGATGTTTGAGGACTGTAGGCTGAATAACAAATTACTTATCACTGGGTCAGGCATTACAATCTTATTCTAAGTCCAAAATGTTGGTGTGAAGTGACATGCAAGCATAGTGTTGATTTAGGTTACCTGGGGTGGATTTCACAAATGTAGTCCTTAGGACTAGTCCTAAGCAATGCTGAGAGATAGGACTGGTCCTAAGTTAGGACCAGTAACTCATCCTAACTTAGGACTGGTCCTATCTCCTAGCTTTGCCTAGGACTAGTCCTAAGTTAGGACTACCTTTGTGATCTCCACCCCAGGGCCCAATTTCATCAAGCTGTTCAGCCAGAAATTCTGCTCAACAAGTTTGTTTGCTAAGCAATTAATTAGTTGGAAATATTCACAGCAATGGTAACTGTTATATATTTTGGCCAGTAACCTATTTTTCTGTGCTTAAATTAGCAAGTTATTGTGCTTTTGCTTTATGAAATTGTGCCAAAGAATGCAAGTTGGTGAACATTTAGAAAAGAAGTTTGCCAAGTTTTGTGGTTTACTGCCGAACATGAACTTTGGACAATGCACAATCTGCTTACAATAGTATGTGACAAAAGGCATTGTTTTCATAACTCACATTAAGTACCAAAATGCCAGAAATAGAATTGAAACAGTGCTTGATATTGTACCTTAGTCCCAATTGTTTCACCAAATTAAAAAAAAATATATAAAAACATCCAAACCCCAGATATTTTATTACGTTTTCTTTATTAAAATATGTACAGTATGATATACTCATAGAGTATTAGAATATTTTTACTAATATAGTAAATGAACATTCAAAATATACAGTATACATATATCACATCACTTTAAGCTTGTGAAAGAATAAAAGTTCAGTAATTATAAACAATAATATTGCAATTATTTTCATGTCATTTTCTTTGAAGCATCCATACATGTATGAATGGGTCAAAATTCAAAAATGCTGAGTTATTTGTACAAATTCAGATTTTTCCCCCTGGTGACTCACCAGAGGGGAAAAGGTCTGAATTTAAATACAAATAACTCAGAATTTTTTAAATTGATTAAATAGATGTTAATACTGATAGATAGATATTGAGATTTCGTAGTGACAGCATTTTTGTGGGTTTACGTTTTTTAGGGTATGGAAACTCGGATAACAACCACAAAACAGGCTGGTAAGCAGCTCTATGACATTGGGGTCTGGTCTTTGACAATAATCGATGTTGCCCACTGGCTTCAAATAGCTTTCTTCTTATTATCTATTTCTCCCTTCATTTGTTTCTGTGCATCATTTTAAACTGCGCAATTCTTTTAAGTGCTGAACAGCTGTCTAAGTTATAATGAATGAAAAACAAATTATCCACATTAATTAGGTTAAAAACCTGTAGAATCAGCTTTACTATCTCTTCAGCAATATAAATAATTTTAAGAACTATGCTTTATTTCACACACCACACAAACAACTACAGTATACAGTTTAAATAATCACCAAATATCAAATTTAGTTATGAAGATACAACTATGGAGTCCCGAGTGCAACTTGGTTCAACGGCTTCAGCCGCTTCCCTCTGCAGTATGTTCCCTACGCCGGATAGGATTAAATCCGTTGCGACAGAAACATCGTCAACCACACAGTGCGCATCCCCCTCGAGGGCCTTCCGGTCGGCTATGCCAGTTAAAACACCTGAACAGAGAAACAAAAATATTTGATTTGTCAGTCGACCAAATTAATTTCAAACCAAATATATTGTATTTGAGTTACTTGGTAACGACATTTCTTCACCAAATTTTTGGGTTATGGATTGGTGACGTCCGCACTACATATAATGTGAGTTCCAACAACAGTACAATGTTTGTCAAAGACTCGCCACCTACTAATTTTTCAGGTACATGTAGTTCTCTGATGGCGTTTAACTGCATTTTTATTTTTTTGTATAAGTGTATCCGGCTTACTTTAGTTTCTTTTTCATTGGACGACAAACATGTTGAGAAATCCTCATTAAATAACTGAGCCGCAACTTGTGTTTTCAAATTCAAGGCGAGTGAGTGAGTTGTTGCACTGAAATTTGTAAACCAATAAGACTCAGGAGAAAAAAATTGCTTACCTATAGAGCAGCCAAGTTGAGCATTTATCCCCAGTCTGACATCACAGGGGGAATCCCCAACCATGACTGCATTCTCCGGCTGAACCCCAAGCTGGGCGCATATCATGAAAGCAGAGAGTGGGTGTGGCTTAGCAATCATCCAATCATCATCGCCGCATACCGCGATGTCAACCAGCTTTGACACGCCTAGTCGATGTAGATTATCAAGAGTTGCTTCTCTACTATCGGACGTGTTTATGGCGATCTGGAAGCCGCTATGTTTGAGTCTCTTGAACATGCTGGTGACATCTCCGATCGGCTTGGTCTCACCAAACCTTGCACCACCCTCCTCTATGCATTCCCTGACAACTTTATCCGCTTCACAGGGAGACATCCCTTCTTCTTGGAGAACTTCAGACAGACACTCCTGGACCATTTCAAGAGTGCCTTCGCCAAGAACGCCTGGTAGGATTCTCCCGGCTCCATCGTCGAATCCAACTTTTGTAAAAGCTTTGTCAGATATGATTAAGTCTGTTCTGCTCATCATGCTGTAGGTGGAGAAAAAAAACCAGATTCGGTCTTGACTCTTGAACTTTACTCTGGGACTCAATGGATTTGTGGTTGATGGGGCACCGTAAATGAAAAGTATGATGAAAGTTTCCATCAGATACCAAAATTTTGTTATTCAAGACTCTGAAGTATTCAGTAGGCAACATGAGGTTGCAAATCTTGCAATGGGGCTTTTCCTGATATAAATGGTGTCCAAACATGGAATTAGTTTTTCTGGAAATAATCAAGGGCATTATTCACGAGCACCAGTTTTGTACCTGTCCTTTTGCAAGCCTCTATAAGGGCAAGGCAGTTTTCCATTGATAAAGGGCCCTTCACGGAGATAATTATCAATCTTGATTGGAAGTTTTCAAGGGGCACTAAGGCAATCACCAGAAAATGAAACCAAATTACCTCGTCACTATGCCTCGTATCCATGGCGCCCACTGAGAATGAACATCAATAAGGGTGCCATCTTTGTCAAAGATTATGACCGTCTTATTCCGCGCCCTCCTCTTGATTCCTGAAGTCACAGATCTAAACCACTTGGAGAATTGAGCAGTCAATGACATCTTGGTGAGTGGTGAAACAGTTTAAGAAGTTCAGCTGATAAGTGTCGGTGAGAGTTTGCACTTCGATACCTGAACACAGAAAAATGTTAAGCACGAACAAATATTTAGAACAGGAAAGGCCTTGGCATCTCGGGATGGTGTAAGAGTTTGAAAACTTTCTTTAAATTGAGAGAAGATAACACCTTTAACAATACATGTAGAATTGGTATTGTTTTAATGTTTTCTCAAAAAGTAAAGCATTTCATGGAATAATATTTCAAGAGAAGTCTTTCACCCATTACCTTCTGTAAACCCTGTAAGTTATTTGTAAATCTGTAAACTTTTTTTTTCTGCACCGAAAGTGTTCAATGGCTTTAAGTTAAAATTCAATAAGACACTCTAATGAATGCAACATGAACTTTTTGAAGATGACATAGATGTTGGGAAAAAAACTCCAGCTAGGGGAAAAAAACTCCAGCTAGGAAAACAAAACATGTAGTCTGATGTGGACTGAAACCCAATCCTCATAAAAGTCACATACTCTTGTTGGGATTCGAACGGGGGTCCACTGAGGTGAGAGCCAGGGAACAAACCACTGAGCCAAGCTGAATCCCCATGTGTCCGAATCAAAGAGAAAATTGGCAGACGATATTTTTCTTTATTTAAGGAGACAAACCTTATTGCAGGAACAATCTGAAAGGCTTCGTTTTAATCATCCATTTCTTCCACATCAAGTGAAGTGATGACGAAAGACACCGACTCCTGAATTCCAGACATTTGTAAAGAGTCTCTAAAGACAAACGGAACCTTAAAGGAGTTGTCGTCTCCTATAAAACAAAAACAAATAGTATAATTTAATAATCGATGTAAGAAGATACAACTTTGGTATGGGTTATAAGTCGAGCTTTATTCTAGATAATGAGAATCGACTGTTACATGCAGGTGGCCATGTTATAAGGTGATACAATGCATTATGGGAAGTAAATACTAGACTAGACACTGTATATTATCTTCCTGTCAATCAGAAAGTCTCTCTCATACAAACATTGGTGTAATGTCTATGGGGAATATGATTGAAGGACATAATTCAAGAAACTGTGATTTGAACAGCAAACTAGACGAAACACTTTATTCTAGTCATTGTGAAATCAGTGGTTAGCTTGGTAGGATTCGAACCTAACTTATTCGAACCCACAACCTTGTCATTGCAAGTGCTGCAGTCTAACCACTGGACCACTGGACCCCTGGCCCTGTGTAAACCATGGTAATGCATGTATGGTATTGTATTGTATTTTTATCGAGGTAGTCGCTCCAGAGTAGACAGCTAGTACTACAACTAGATTAATTTCCAGGATAACTTTCCGTATGGTGCCACCACTTTTTCACTCATTTTTACAAAAAGGGATGGATAACTTTCCGTATGGCGCCACCACTTTTATATCTCATTGAGGTAAATTAGATACTATATTATTTCATATCAAATGAAAAAGTGGTGACGCCATACGGAAACTTTTCCCTTTCCAATTTCCATTCCATCCTCCACAAACTATACTATTTTATAATTTTATAAGGTTTCTCGTGAAGAGAGAACCTTATTCTATAGTTTCCAAGTTACTAACTAGTATACATCATGGAGCTCCATGGATGGTAACAATAACATTAACAAAGTGATGTAAATAATTAATAATTAAACTGTGTACTCACGTCACGGTTTCGCCCAGATCCTGGGTTTGACCACCTACTGTAGTACGTAGTGTTATCCGATCAGTTTGTTTTCAGCAATTGCAACGAATAATATTCACAAATAGAATTGGTCAAGGTCATGCTCTACTGATCATCCGATCCGCCTGACGGAGTTCTGGTGAACTTCAATCAACCTTTGTTGACCTTAGTAAATACCCTTGCTCATAACAATGAGCAACAAACCACTGTGGTGGTTGGGAAGAAAATATGACTTTAGCTTTGCTGGGCTTGGCCTATAGGGATAGGTCAGTCATAGGCCTATAGGTCAGTCAATCTGCTGCTGTTGACTGACCGGTTGTATGTGTAGACGTCAGAGCAAAAAGACTGAACTGTAGCGAGTATGTGCGGTGACCAAGCATAAAACACACAAGGCCGCCGACACTGTCCGGCCGGTCCGTCTTCAGCGCGCGCCATGTGAACACCGGTAGCTGCGCACCACGCGAAGGACACGCAGCACAACATCCATAAGCTTTCAAAACCTCATAACAGTTTTGTAATCTAGTCAGGTCACCGTTTACAAAAGGTCCCTTACAAAACGTGTTGGATGAGTTGGTTACTAGACGTCATGTGATAGTCATGTGTACAACATTGATTATGTAATGGCGCTGTTGGTTGCTAATAATAATATAGCATAGAGCAAGCGGACCAGCATTAAAGAGCAAGGAAGGTTGTACAAACGGTGTGTGTATGCATATATGCATGAACGATCGTCCATCAAAATAATTGGTGCCACTTTTATCGGAGAGCTTTGTGGAATTTAAACTTAAATATTGGTTTTTGACAGGCCGCGATTGTAACAAAATTTCCAAAATACAAATAGCAGCAACCATTATAGGGATAGGCTAACTGTAGGAAAGCATAGTTTATAGTATATAGCTATTTTGTGTGTTTTTATTTCGAAGTTCATTGGGAACTTTATGCCTACAGAGTAAAATTTATGTTGGGGGTTGAACTAAAGAATTGACTGGAGTGGGATTCAAACCGGAGGTCGTTGGTTCGAATCCCGTCAATTCTTTGTTCAACCACAAAAATCATGTTCAAAATTTACCCAGTCAGTTTCCCTTGTAATAGAGTGAACTTTAGTCTTGGTTCCAAGACCTTCACATGGATCAATCAACTCTCAGCTTCCACTGCGAGAGACAATCGTCAACAGAAATAAATAGAGGAAAGGTCGCCCTCTGCCTGACTATCGTGTATGCAAAAGTAACGTTTTGGACCAAGACTACACTAGGGACTTTGTGTAGCTTTGAGAAACACGAGCAGCTGTCGAAACCCGTACCCACTCAAGCGACACCCTTGTGGCCACATTATTCCGGGGAGCAAAGTCCTGACCTCTGCTGCACGATTTGCACAGGGACTATAGCTCGTGGCAAGTTTGTCCCCGCATAATATAATAGCACTCACCAAACAAAGCTTGTTCCAACAATTCTCATCGACACCGTTACATAATCGCAACAATATTTTCATTAAAAAATGTCTCAAGTTGCGAAGGACTTGACAACTGCCTCGCTTGAGGAGATAGTCAAGTGTCTGAATCTCACTGCACATCCAGAGGGTGGCTTTTACACGGAGAGCTACCGCTGCGATCGTAAGAGTGAGAATGGCCAGTCGCACTGTTCAGCTATCTACTACCTGATGACGAAGGAACACGGCCTAGCATGGCATAAACTCAATGGACTCGATGAAATGTTTCACTTCTATGCTGGCGCTCCGGTGGAAATCAGTCTGGCATCGCCGGAAGGTGCCTTCCTGGAGAAGAAAATCTGCGGCTTGGATATCTTCGGGGGGCAGCGACCTCAAGTGTTGGTTCCAGCTGATCATTGGCAGAGTGCGAAGTGTCTGGGGGAATGGACACTCTATGGTGTCATAGTCAGTCCTGGATTCGAGATCCAGTACTCGGAGCAAGCCCCAGATGGCTGGAAACCAACTGGGATTTAGAGTGATGGGTCTTCGAGTCTTCTTTTGAGTCCAACATCTACTCTTCAAAATGATGTTTCGGGGAGGATTTGGCGCATCTCACGCACGGCCAACAGGTCATCTCCTCACATCTCAGCTATAGTCTCATTGACTTACGGAGGACAAAACTATACTCTTCTACATCTTGATGCCTTCCATTTTTCAGATAAACTGGAACTAAACAATGAACATTATCAAAATCAAAAGGACCATAACGGCTGAGCAATTTTGAGCAGGTCGACATTGAACTCTTCATCTTGAACTTCACTCAACCCATTTCCTTTTTTTTAGTAAATGAATCTAGAGACATGCTTGTTTTTCAGTTATTTGTCAATCTTTTCTTGCGATATAAAACATAATAATTATGCCTGCTTTCCGAAACTATAATGTAATTTATACTGAACTATAGGTTTGGGTCGAATTTTTCCACTTTTGCCGGGCTAGTCTTCGATCAAGTGGCTTGATGTGATTATTATTTTTTTTTATTAATGGTTGTTTTAATCTGAATAAAAAACAACCAAAAGGTTGACAACATTCAAATTTATAAAGAAAAATGGAATTCACAATAAACAGGCAAAATCTATACATAAAATACACAAACATTAAAAGAAAAAAATCATTAATTAGCAGAAACACGCCATAAAAAAAATGACAAAGGCGTACATAAAAAAAACAGACAAAAAGTTTAAAATTTGCCAAGCAGCCCCAAAAATTATTTCAATATTCTAGCTTATGAGGGTATCGTGGATTTACTATAGCGCTC
The DNA here is from genome assembly GCF_902459465.1 of Asterias rubens. Lineage (NCBI taxonomy): Eukaryota > Metazoa > Echinodermata > Asteroidea > Forcipulatida > Asteriidae > Asterias > Asterias rubens. The sequence goes on from NC_047082.1 coordinate 9,851,205, forward strand.
AGTTTTGCATTTAGGTATTTGAAATCTAGTAGTTGAGGCTGCTATGAGTTGCATTGTTAGTGGTGTTGAAGTTATTTTTTAACAACCATGGGGGAGAGGGGGTTTTTTAACAGGTTGACTTGGTATTTTGTTTGCCTTGTATAAAACATGTTCTTCTAATCGTTTAACTTCAAAAAATAAAGTTGATCTCCGAACTTCAGTTCGGATTTTTTTTATTGAACTATTAAAAGTATGGATACACTTTACCTTTTTTGTTTTCGTATTATTTCATCCCAGATATACATGTAGTTGTTAATAAAATGGACTCGATAAAGCTTTTTGTTTTAATAATTATTACAAATTTATGTTCAAAAAGCCTCCTTGTTTAATTCGCTGTTGCAAACTGATTTAATACCCTAAGTACCTTTGGCATAATGGAAAACAACTTGGTGGATTGACTTTTTGATCTCTAGCCGCTAGAAAGATGTTAAAACGCAAATTTATGATAGATTATTAACTTACAAGCTCAAAGTCCCACGGCCCTCATATTATTTGGATTTGATCAACAGAAAGTTCGTGGTTTGTTTGTTGTACTTACCTAGATCACTGCCATGCTTGTACTAGACCGTCTCCAAGCCCCCCCCCCCCCACACTTTTTTTGTTTGGGGGGGGGGGGGGAGTGAGCGAAGCCAGCCGGTGTCAGATGCAATTATGTCCGCCATGCAATACTGTCCGCTCCGGACACTTGTGCGTATGCAATTGTGTCCGGGGCAATGCAAAAACCGTCCGGCGGACGTGTACAAAAACATGACTGCGCATGTGAGTGTGCATGCACTTACTCTATGACTGAATTAACGTATTATGATTGCAGCGAATACCAACGGCCGGACATTCATGACATGCACTTTAATATTAACTTGTAAAAAAACAATGGCGAGGGTGTTCCGTCGACCAAGGGCGTTTAATTTACTGCAAGGACGGTTTTGCACGGGGCGGACACAACTGCATATGCATTATGCAGCAGCGTCCGGGCGGACACGATTGCATATGCAAAACCGTGCATGCAACATAACACACCGGCGCCCACCACAGATTAATTGAGGGCGCCATTCTTTTTCTGCACTGGACGAAAATTCAGCTTTACGTTTTGGCGGCTTCGAGCACATCACCAACCAAGGTTTATTTTGATTTCTTTCAAGCCTACGTTTGTTGTTTCGATCTCGCGATGTCTGCGTGTGAGAAGGAAGTGATCAAGATTGGCAAGCAATTGGAGAAAGTAATAAAGAGCGATGTGGTAAGTACTTATTTCGGTATTTCGATGTTGTGTTTGCACTTCGAAGCGTGACCCATTTCTGCATTCATTTATCCCTTAACCAGTCCCGCTATTACGTGGTTTATTGATGCCATGGATATACACGGGTTATTATTAGACAGTAGAGATGCTGAGTAAGATACGAACTTTCAGGCTGTTGTTATTTGTATACACTACAAACGGAAAAGTTTCCGTATGGCGCCACCACTTTTTCATTCTATATGAAATAATAATTAGTATCTAATTTACCTCAATGAGATATCCCTTTTTGCAAAAATGAGTGAAAAATTGGTGGCGCCATACGGAAAGTTATCCCTACAAACAAACAAACAAACAAACAAACAAACCAACAAAAACAGAAACCCCAACAAACAACCATAATTTACCTGCTATATAAAAAAAAGTAAATAGATTCTGTTTCTGGAATGCCGTACAATAACAACAAATGGAAAGGTCTCTGTATGGCGCCACCACTTTTTCTTTCGATATGTAATAATATAGTATCAAATTTACCTCAATAAGATAACCCTCTTTTGTAAAAATGAGTGAGAAAGTGGTGGCGCCGTATAACAAGTTATCCAATGACCAATGGATTTTATGATCCCACTGTTTTTTTTTCTTCTTCAAATTAATTGTTGCAATTGCATACGTCTTATCTGACAAGAATAACATTTTGTTGAAAACAACACTCAATCACAAATGCTTTGAAGACACTGGACACTATTGATTGGTATTTGTCAAAGACCAGTCTTCTCACTTGGTGTATCTCAACGTATGCATAAAATAACAAACCTGTGAAAATTTGAGCTCAATTGAATTGGTCCTTCAAGTTGCGAAATAATAGTGGAAGAAAAAACACCCTCTTCACATGAAGTTGTGTGCGTTCAGATGCTTGAATTCTAATTCTGAGGTCTCTTATTCTAAATCAAAATCGTGGAAAATTCTTTCTCGAAAACTACGTCACTTCAGAGGGAGCCGTTTCTCAGAATGTTTTATACTATCAACCTCAACCATTACTCGTTACCAAGTAAGGTTTTGTGCTAATAACTATTTTGGGTAATTACCAATATTATAGTGTCCACTGCCTTTAAATAAATGCTCTAACTAAATGAGGTTTTGGTTTGTTGTTTTTTAATGATTATTTCAGTCAAGTACTGAAGCCATGGATCTTCTGAATCAGCTGAAAGAGCTTCCAATTTCCTTGGAAATATTGCAGGTGAGCTCAGTAAAATTCCAATCCACCCAGAAATGACCCACGGCACCCACAGCAATTGCCCTCTACTTTTTCCTTGGTGCCCTTCCCCATGTTCTTAAAGGAACACGTTGCCTTGGATCGGTCGAGTTGGTCTTTGAAAAGCGTTTTGTAACTGTTATAAAATCGGTATGTTTAGAAAGATGTTGTAAAAGTAGAATACAATGATCTACACGAAATTGCGTGGTTTTCGTTTTACCTCGTCGACAAACACGGTCGGCCATTTATGGGAGTCAAATAAATGGCAGACCGTGTTAGTTTGCGACGTAAAATGAAAACCGTGCAATTTTGAGTGATACTTGTGTGGATCATTATATTCTACTTTTAAAACATCTTTTTAACCATATGCATTTCATAACAAACGGTTACAAAACGCTTTTCATAGACCAACTCGACCGATCCAAGGCAACGTGTTCCTTTAAAGACAAGTTATACATTCTCATTTTTTTATAACAGAAGTGCTCCTTCCAGGCAGAGGAAAATTGCTGTGCCCCTAAACTTTTAAGACTAAAATATTGCCTTGAAATACTGCAGGGCCAAATTTCATGGGTCTGCTTATCGCCGAACTCTGCGCTAACGATCACCATTTTCCACTAACTGGCCAGCGCCAAACTTCTGTGCCACTTCAATTTGGATGATTTCAAACTTTAAGATTCAGATGGATTCGTTGTTGAAATACTTATGTTGTAACTAAGTGTTCTGTTTTTACCTAACAGAGAACCAGGATTGGTATGTCGGTGAATTCACTGCGCAAACAGAGCGCCGAGGAAGAAGTGATATCACAAGCCAAGGCGCTCATCAAAGGGTGGAAAAAACTCCTTCCGGCACAAAGTAAGAGATGTTTCAAAACAGGGTTCGAATTTGTAGGAAGAAATCAAGAAGATCGACGGACTTGGCCGGTCACAAGTTTACTGGCCAGACATTTAAACCACTTGCCTCTGGCCTGTTGTCCAGTGTAAAATTTGGAGCCCTGTTTTATAAAAGACACTCACTAGATTCTAATAGAAAACAGACCAAAAGTTAAACTCTAGCAAAGTACTGTGTACAAGATTCGAACAAGATTCTGAAAGAAACGTTTGTGAGCTCCAAAGTCCAGTTAAGAATGTGAGCTTTTTCAAGAATTTGAACATAAGTAGTCCTATTTACCCTTCCTCGCATTAAGTGATTTACCAAGATCCCTCTTCATTCTATCAACATCCCACAATACAGTATCAAAGGGTCTGGGTACTTTTTGTAGGACACAAAACACACTGTCCACAGATTTACATTAAACTTACACTAAAGCTTCACTAAAAAATATTACTTACTGAGGTGCTGTAGTTTTTCAGAAATTAGGAAAACAAGTCACGAAAATAATTGTTCGTCTCAGTGAGACGAAAATGATTTGTGGCACAATATACTTACTTACTTAACTGCTAAGGACTACGTGGCCCTTGGCCTCCTTAGAAAATCGTCCCCATTCAGGTCACAAAAATATTAAACTTGGCACAATATGTTACAGTGGTATAACAATTTGATACCCTATAAACCATCTTGTTGTTCCTCAGCTCCCAACAAATCAAGTAGTTCTCAAAAGGAGAAGAAAGACAGTGGTGATGATTCCCGGGAGCCCTCCCCTCCTCTGCCAAACGGTAGCGGCGATGGTAAATCCGGAGAAAAGGGCAAGAGCTTCGCGTTGGCCAAAACAAACGACGTTGTCCGAGAGAAATGCCAGGAGATGATAGCAGGGGCACTGAAAGTTCCTAGTAAGTGAGATGGAAACAAGTTCTTATAAATTTTTAATGTATAATAAGTCTATAGCAACAGTCACAGCGTAGTTGTAGCCCGTGCGACCTCCCCTCCTTTACAGAATTGTATGGTTAGCAGTACCATTAAACTGTGCCCATATTGCCCTAACTATCGCTCAATAAAAGCTGACACTAACTTCTATATTATAAAAGCGCTTAAATCGCATGGGCGCCGCCATTGTTGTTTGGCAAGTGGTGCCCGCACCCTGCTAAAATGATGCGTCCTGGGGTAAATTTCGGGGTACCCGTGGGTTGGGGCATGTGTTGTTTGTGACGTCACAGTCAAAGCGCGAGCGTGTAGTAAATTTGGGGTGGAGGGCAGGCGTCCTTTGTGATGTCACAGTCACAGCGCGAGCGTCCAGTAACTTCGCGCGTACCCAGTAAAGAATAATGCATGGGGGGGGGGGAGGGGAGGCACGACGCACGACGACAGGACGAAGGCTGTTGGGGGTTATTAGAGCACGTTGTGGGGACAAGGGGATGGAAGGGGCATGTAGTGTGGTACGTCTGTTGGAAGAGGGTGGGGGAACGGCAAAAAATGTAGGGAACAAAATTAAAAGGGACTAACGTGATGTGGGACATGGGACAGGAAAAAATTTAACTGAATGGGGGGGGGGGGGGGGGAATCAAGCCCATAAAACGGGAAAAAACCCACAAACGGGACCCGCGCGAAACTGGAAACTATGGGCAAACAGTGGCAATCAAAGAAAAATGCCACTGCAGGGGATCGGGGGACGGGAGAGGCACTAGGGCGTGTGTTAGATATAGGACGGGATAGGGAAGGGGCACACGGTGGGACAGGGGGTTGGGAAAAGAATGAACGAGGCTGGTGAGGGGGGGGGGGGGGAAGCAAAGGGATTTAAAAACTATACAGGACAGAAAATAATCAACTGAACGGGAACAAAGTAATCGAAACAGGATTGGGAAAGAACCACTATCGGGATCCGCTGGAAACTGGAAAATATGGATGGGATCGACAATGCCGAAACGAACGATTTCACAAAGCACTGAGATTGGTCTTAACTTAGGATGGGTGGTTTGCCACAGTGATTTGTATTGTGACCCTGTCCAGCCACTTTAGCCCTCCCCTGTACACAACGCTTCACTTTTTTACTGCAGCATTTTTACGTAGAGCTTTCTAGCGGGGTTGCCGCGCTATCCCGCTAGTCGATATTAATCGATTTGTTCTAATCATTTTCTTTAAAGTTGAAGGCTGTGATGACCCCTCACTACTGGATAACGTGGATGAAATAGCAGCAGAAATTGAAGATTATATCCTTTGAAATTGTCTTAAAATTTAGAAATTTTGTACCATGGGCATCGAGGCAATGACCAGGGGCACCGAGGCAATGGCATGGGGCAACAGGGTTATGACCAGGGGCAACAGGGCAATGACCAGGGGCACCAGGGAAATGACCAGGGGCACCAAGGCAATGACCAGGGGCACCAAGGCAATGACCAGCGGCACCAGGGCAATGACCAGCGGCACCAGGGCAATGACCAGGGGCACCAAGGCAATATCCAGCGGTGTAGATGCAATAGCCTGACGTATCAGTCCTGAAAAATATTTGGTACATATCCAGTCTCACTACCTTACGATTTTGAAAGAAAGTTGTTATTCAAATGCCATTTCATCATGAAAGTGGCCCAGGCCTGATAGTTCCTCATAGGGTGCCCTTTACCGAGGAGAAAATGCCTTGGTGCCCTTTCAAAAATGACGCATACAAATGCCTAGGGGCCATTGACCAAACCAACTGGCCCCCATCCATCTAAGTTGTCTCCTTAACTCACTGTCTCACGTGTCTACACGGAGTTCGTCAACACAGACTTGAAATACAAACATCGCATCCGGAGCCGAGTTTCAAACCTGAAAGACGCATCTAACCCTGAGCTTAGGAGAAGAGTACTTACGAGGGAAATCACCCCAGAGAAGATCGCCAAGATGACCTCTGATGTAAGTTGACCCCACTTGGATTACTCCACCACCACCACAGGGGCGTCTGGTTGTTGCCCTGCACCACAGAGATGTTTGGGTGACACCCCGGCACCACAGGGGTGTTGGGGGGTAATACCCCTCTTTTAAATTTGTTTTGTCCCCAACCATCCACAAGACCATCAAAATCCAACTACATGTTTTTGTTTGATTTTGTCGGACTGAGGACTGCACCAGTTAACTGATTATGCTTTATATAGGATCAGGCCTATCACCATAATCAGAGTCCAACAGTTTGGGTGTAAACTGATTATGATTAACATGCAAAGAACGTGGGTTCGAATCCCACCCGGGTGCTTTGCCTGTGGATTTTTTTCACAGAATTTCATGATCATACTCTGTATATACAGCTCTCTATGTTCTTTTTGTATGACAAAAAAACACAATGTCCACAGATTTACATTAAACTTACACAGTTGGAAGATAATGATAGTAGAAAGCTTCCCTGAAAATATTACTTGCTGAGGTGCTGTAGTTTTTGAGATGTGAGTAAAACAATGTCGTGAAAATAATTTTCGTCTCAGTTATCATAAGACGAAAATTATTTTAGAAGGAAAAAACGTATTTCCATTACATTGTTTTACCCGTTTCTCAAAAACTACAGCAACTCAGCAACTAATATTTTAAGGTACGCTTTCTACTGTCAGTATCTTCAAGCGGTGTAAGTTTAATGTCAATCTGTGGACTTTGTATTTTGTGTTACAAAAAGTACCCAAATCCTTTAATGCACATCGGTGTAAGGGTGAGATCAAGTTATATAGTTCAAGATACTTTACTCAAGCATTGGAGATGATTTGTACACCGTGACAGTACTTGGCCTTCCCAGGGTTATAAAGGTGTTTTGAGTTTTTTCTTTCTTTCTTGGGGATTCGATAGGAGATGGCGAGTAAGGAGTTAAAAGAGATCAGGAAAGACATCACAAAGACAGCAATTAAGGAGCATCAGATGGCTGTGACCAGCGGGACCAAGACGGATCTACTAAAATGTGGAAAATGCCTCAAGAGGAATTGCTCTTACAACCAGGTAAAGACAAGTTTCAGTTTAGTTTTTTTGGAAAATATCTCTGTTGAGAGTTGTGTTTGGCTCTGGATAGAACCTCAAGAATAAAGGCCCGGTCACACAGGCCTCGATAATGAGAACGAAAACGATAATGTTAAACATGCACGCCCTCGATTGGTTGAATGAGTGTGGTTGTATTCTGCGTGGAGCAATTCAACCAATAGAATGCATTCTCTTTGCGTTGTTAGCGTTATCGTTTTCGTTACCGCTGCAGTGTGACTCGGTCTTAAAGCCATTGGACCCTTTCGGTAAACAGTGTTGTCCAAGGCCCACACTTTGTGTACCACAACTTCTATATCAAACAACAAACCTGTGAAAGTTTAGGCTCAATCGGTCATTGGAGTCGGGAGAAAACAACGGAAAAACCCACCCTTGTTTCCGCGTGTTTCGCCGTGTCATGACATGTGTTTAAAATAAATCCGTAATTCTCGTTAACGAGAATTTATATTGTTTTGCTGTTTTCTCAAAAGTAAAGCATTTCGTGGAATAATATTTCAAGAGAAGTCTTTCACCATTGCCTTCTGTAAACCCTGTAAGTTATTTGTAAATCTGTGAACTTATTTTTTTTTTTTCTGAACCGAAAGGGTCCAATGGCTTTAAGGGCGATGTCTATACTGTATGTTAAAGCGTCTGCGTCACTAAGTGACGAATATAAGCGCTACAAAAGAAGCCACTATTATTATTTGTTAGATTGTATATTCTAAAGTTGCTTGACAGGTGGTAAGAATTTTATGATGTCAAAAGTTTCTATGTAAGTTTTAGAATATCAAAAGAATGTATCTTGCATAAAATAGCACCAATCTGCACACATACATTTTAGGAACAAGAGTAATCTACAACAAAATGACTATTCTTTATCCAGGATGTAAATTTAACATCTATTAAATATGAGTCTTGTTTTTCTTCAAACAGGTCCAGACAAGAAGCGCTGATGAACCTATGACGACGTTTGTGTACTGTCATGACTGTGGGCACAGGTGGAAGGTAAGGAAAATTTATTTAAGTTGTGATCGGTTGTGATTTAAAGATTCTTTTAGTAAGGTTGGAAACTGTATATGGTTGAAAAACAGTCTTAAAGCTAAGGTTTGCGGTGAGACCGGGAAAGTACCAAGTATACAGAGCTAACACACATAGGTGTAAGGGCAAAACAAAATTAACATTAAATTTAGATGTAAGAGACACCAAATGATGTGTACATGAACTGCTAACACACAAGTACTTGTTCTTTCTGATTCATACACCGATTTTCATTTTCCTTTTTTTTTTTTTTTCTTTTTCTTTTTTTTACAGTTCTGTTGATGTTTGGGTTTATGCATTGTCCGTGTGTTATCCCGCCTGCTTTGTATGGACACCAGTGCGTCTTCAATCATATCAACAACTTGAGAAATCTTCCTTTAAAAAAACTCAACAATGGCCGTCGTGATTTCTCTACGATACTACAGCACGTGGTTCATAGTGAGGCATCCTTAATAGTTTACGCAGTCTTGGAGCAGTTGAGGGTGCCCTTTATGTGAGCCATTGCTACGTAAGGCAATATTGTTCGTTGGTACCTCTGACGTCTATTGTACTATATTGGATAGTACTGAGGCCAACATGGAGCCATCTTTGCTACTCTCATTCAACGAGGACGCTCGAGGATTGTAAATAGTCTGCAACAACCGCACATACAGTGGAGAGAGCTTTTCCCAATTTCATAAAGCTGTTTACCGGTAAGCAAATTTTTGTGCTCACTATAGCAGAAAAACACATACACACACACACACGCGAAAAGTGCATTTCATATTCACAATGCTAGCATGCCTTTTGCCTTACTAACAGTTAGAAGTATTTATGAATTAGAAATTCTGCTAATGGTACTTCTACTAAGCGGAAAAAATCTGCTTACAGACCTTATGAAATTGGGTCCAGCAGTGCTTAATGCGACTTATTGGTGCAGCAAAGTATCATTAAATGACTTCAGTGTGAAGGCGCCAGGGGCCAATTTCATAGTGCTGGATAATGGTAAGCAAATTTTTGTGCTAACTAGCAGAAATATTTGCTTAAGCGTAAGCGTATTTCACAGGTTAGCAAGAAAACTAGGTTAACAGATTGCCGGGTGCACCATGGATTTGCATTGTAACGTCATTCATTTTCATACAGTAAGCACCAGAACGTTAGCACGCCTTTTCGTGTGCTTACGGTTAGCAGCGCTAAGGATAGGAAACTCGTACAGTAAGCACAACAACTTTTCGTTAAGCAGCTCTATGAAATTGGGCCCAGTTAGCATTATAGAGATCAGTGGTTGTCACTCACTAATGGTTGTGTAACCACACCGGTGACAGGATATACCTGGACAAAACATTCTCTTGAGATCGTTGACTTCTAGTGTTTAGAACTGCATACAAAGACGGACGTTGTGTTTGGACGTTGGTGTTTGGACATGGTAACTGGATGCAGTTTGACCACAAGAGGGCCACCATGTGTATACATGTAGATCGATGTTGCATAATGATCAGTTTTAGTCGGAGAAGCTAGACTTAGAGTAGTATCCGTGTTATGGTTTCACTCTTAAGAACTATGGGAGACTTTAGAGCACTAGGTGGCAGCAGACTTAAGGCCGAGTCACACTGCAGCGATAACAAAAACGATCACGATGCAAAGAGAACGCATTCTATTGGTTGAATTACTCCACGAAGAATACGCACACGCTCGTTCAACCAATGTCATGCGTTCTCCTTGCGTCTTTAATCGTTCTCGTTATCGCTGCAGTGGGACCGGGCCTTTACTAGGTTAATTTCCGTAGACCTTATCTTATCGCAAATATTTGGTATGTGCGCGTTAGGCGTGAAATGAGGTGCATGCTGGTCTAGCTAGCGATCAACTTTGATTGCTAGCTGAACCAGCATGCACCTCATTCAACAGTTACACTTGCACAATTGGTATTTGCGAAAAGGTCTATTGTTTATGTATATCTGAGCATGTGCACATTACCAAGAATAATGGATATACCCAGTGAGTCTGCTGCCACCTACGTAGCACTCCAAAAAGCCCCCCCGTTGCCAGAAACAATGTTTAAAGGATGAACAACGCAGGTGTTCAATTACCCCTTTGGATATCAATGCAGCCAAAAAGGCACGTTGCAGCCCCAAACTAATCTAAGATTTGACATGTCTTACATCCAATCGAGGACAAGGGTCAGAGGAAAGGTCCCGTTCCTAATGGAAATTTTTCCCAAAACCTGATTCACAAAACCAGTTTGGTTTGTATTTATTTTTTCCAGACGTTTTATATTTTTTCCAGACATTTGTAACGGGAAAATTGTGTAAAAAGATGAACAACTTGTGGCCACATCAGGGTAATTCTGATGATAAAATATGTACAGAAAACAAATATTACCAAAGGGTGAACTCATTTATTTTGAAATAGGGAGCTAGGATACTTTGGTAATGGGATTTGGTTTGTTGCACTTGTTTCATCAATATTATAGTCTCCTCAACTTTTCCTTTTCGGCCTGCAGTGTTGAGGGTGCCCCTTCACCAAACAAATACAACCTCGACCCACATCCACCCACTACGGTACTTACAAAGAGAGGAAACCTTTGGTAATTTGGTGCCCCCATTGAGGGGGTACCTCGACACTTGCCCCAAACTACACCTGATCAGGGCCAGTTTAGGCTTCCGGCTTCAGGCACCGCGTGCAAAAATACACGCTGCTGCTCCAAAATGCATAGGATAAAGGCCGGTGCGCTTCCACCGGGTACGCAGCGTGTGAAGCCCAAGCAGGAAATGGAGCACAAGCCGAGGTTTGAGAAAGGCCCCGTGACTTTGTTTTTATTGAAAACTATAGACGATGTGACCTATGTTTACATTCAAACCGCCCTCTGTTGACAAAACGCTACACGTCATGTTTCGCCGGGCAAAAAGACGCGTAGTCATGGTAAGATTGCGTGTACTTTCTAGCTGGCTGCCAAAACACAAAGGTTTTTCCCGGCGGTATGCGCGCAAATCATGTTATGGTTTTCGAGTGACGTCAGAGGTCACATCATCTATACGGGAGACCATTTCAAACTTTTACTCACACTTGCATCAACAGTCTACACCCATGACTTACAATTTAGCACAACATTTTTTTTAACTTCATTTATTTCCAAATGAAATATCGACTGTTAATTTTGTCCATACATATTTGTGGTAAGATTATTTATGTTCCAAATTGATTTTGTAAATTCGTTTTAAATTAAATCTTGTTTGCCTCTTTCTCTAATACAGTCTCTGACTTTTTCCAGATGTTTATTACTTGTGTCAATGTTGCCCACTACACAGCTTATTAGGCTTAGACTTGATTTCAAGTCTGAGATTGTGTTTTTCTCTGTATCAGCCACGTAAAATTGCCCCCAGAGATTAGCTATCACACTCCTAAGACGAAGGTTAATCCGTGAGAGGGCGCTATTTCAGCCAATGTTGAATGGCTATCACCTAGACTAAAAACCGCGTTCACAGACTTTGAACCAAGTCTACATAAAGCTGTGTTCGAATGAATCGACAATCGGCTATGGCTGTCACTGTTGGCTTAAATGACAACATTGACAAATAGGACTTGTCAGCATAGCCACAGCCTGAAGCCATTAATTCGTACAGTACAGGACCCAACACACAAGGAAACTGATACCCAAAGTGGCACTACCAATGTGGTGTTGAAGCCAAGTGAATGGACCGATCCGGCCTGTCAATCAAACTGTGCGCGTTCACCCATTTGACCAATCACAGCAATGATTGTGGTCGGACAAACTCGGTTATGCGTGCGCGTATATTTGGCATGCGCGGCAGAATCGTGCAGAATGTCATTGGGAGTGCTCGTACACGTGTCTTGCTCACGTGCACGGTGGGCGGAGCTTAGTGGAAAGCCGGAACGGTCCATTGGGCCAATAGAGTGCATGTGGAATGACTCTAGATAACATTTTGAGATCGACGGCAACTGTAACCTTCTTGAAAAAGTAACTGTTTTATGCAAGAATGTAATTCCATTAAAACTTGTTTTGAGAATTGATTTTCGTTCTGGCGATCTCTTGAATAATATGGCACTTTTAGACACCCCCACACCCATTTTTCCTACTCAAGAAAAAAAAGTTCTCAATTCGTGGAAAACAACAGAATATCTCAAAATCCTAAGTGCGTGGACATCTATTGTTCTCAGGTCCGCACAGTTGGTCTGTAGTGCTTGGTTACCCCACCAGTGCCAAGATGCTTTACAGTCCATACTCAACTCGCCAGATCTCAACCGGTGTTACACATGCATTTTTCCTCTTTGGTTGAGGGCGTGGCAAATCTTGCTTACTGTCATCAAAGTTTACGACCACTCTCTGACTCTCCTTCATTCCGGGGCCCGCCTCAGATTGATGTGCACCGGCTCGGGAAAGCGCTTGGCGGGCGGGGGTTTTGCTTCGCACCACGCCGTCATTGTAGTGACCATTTGAATCAATGTGGGAATTGCGTGCACTGGAAAAGTTTGATCTGACATGATGATTTTCGCGGCTTAGATAATCGCCTATGTCACGATTTTCTCGGTTTGGGTACTCAGTTTTCCGTCCTGGGGTCAACCATTCCTGTCTGGCCAGGGCTTTCTGCTTGGTGTACCTTATATCTCCTTTCTCCAATTCAAAATAGTTTTGGCTCCTTTTAAAGTTTGTATCTTTTGAAGAGATTGAGTCCAAGTTTGATTGTTTGTGTTTATAACCAGGGACCAGGTGAGCTTCGTTGTCATAACTTGTCACCATATTGTAGTTGTCTGAGGCTTCGATGTCTTGTTCCTGCACTTCTTTTCTCTGTGGTCTTGGTTTTTGATTTGTTCGATGGACTGAACTGTTTGATCCATTTTGGTTCTTGTGTTCCATGTCTGTCGACATGTGGCTGGTTTTATTCTCTGGTTTCTCTTTGACAACCAAGAAGCTATTGTAACGTGAACTTAAAGGCGATGTTTCCTTTGTTTTATCCCAGTGTGAAATAAGTTTGTTATCAGATTGTGTTGGACTGAAATGATGACTCGTTAAATCATCTGCAACCAGAGAGGTTATACAAGTGGCTTTAGTTGGGGCTTGGAGGACACTTCCTTCCTCCATGGTTGGGGCTTGAATTTCATCATCAAAGACTTCAAAATATTGTTGCAGTTCGCCCACACTGCTCTTTTCTTCAGTTATTGTGCTGCTGATGCAATCACCTTTGGTTCCACTATCTGTTACTTCTGTGGCGTCAATATCTGTTGGTTTTTCATTGTATCCCGGACCGGGCAGGCATAGCGGGCTCTGCAGTGAAATCGCATGGAGTGGGCTAGGGTACCGAAATGCCCTCGAAGAACCCATGTAACACTGGGATGCCAGCCCCGGCTGTCCCTGCAAAGAGAAGTCAATCTCATGGACAGATCTCCTCTTACGTCGGATTAGCTCCTCCTTTGAGATGGGTTCTGATGTGTTCATGTTGTTTCTTGGTTCCGGAACTGAGGTTGATCGTATTAAACACGGTCTTGGTTTGGCAACAATCCTAGAACCATCCATAGGCTTATACCATGGAGGAGACTCAGGACCAGTTTCACCACTGTAAGACAACTTTCTCGCTGTTTTCACCGACATGGATCTCTTTATTCCTACAGATTTAGAGTCATGGTTATCCGACGCGATTACCTTTTCTGCAGAAAAATTCCACGAGAGTTTCGCGCTGGTAATCGCATCATAGTCTGGCAAACTCGACGTTTCAGCTTGATTTCGCACTAGTCTTCTCACGTCACCATCAAGCGAATACGCACTTAGCTTTCGACCAGATTCCTGTACCTGCCGACGTACCTCACAACTGGTTGTCGTTTCGGGACAACTAGCCGAAACTTCCGCCGCGGAATTCTTGCGAGACTGCACGAAAATGTCTGTGCCGAGTGCCTCAAAGAATCCAGAACTTTTCCGACTAGATGTTTCCGAATTGATGATGCTTGCATCGGGTGCGTTGATTACTGCATCAAATACTTCCAACTCCTCAACTAAACCTCCCACTAGTTGTGTAGGGTCGGTGAATGTTCCTTCATTCTCTTGTTTCTGCAATGAAATGAAAGGAGACTTTTGTGTGAGGCGATATCATTAAACAAAGGGAACGAAAGATTAAACACTGTGGTCGAAGGTGATTCTAAGAAAAAATACAATGGATGTGAAATGAGAGTTTTAAGATAAACATTTCTACGATCTTTGCATACCATGCCGTCTAGTGGTAAGTTCGCGGGGGGGGGGGGGTCAGTTAAAAGGAATACAAACATTTATTCTTTCGCCGAAAGTTTTTTGTTGTATAAATTTTTTTGTCTGTGTACGAATTTGGACAGATGGTGGTGTTTATCAAAACAAAAAATATAGCATTAAAACAAATATGTCACAGACAATTCACAAAATAATAAAATGTTAACACGCAGACTGTTTGGATGATGGCTGAAGTTTACAACAAGAAGAGATAATATAGGTTTTCTCGGTCATATTTGGCAAATGAGCAGTCAATTTCATTTTCATGCGTTCAAATTAAAGCTGTTTTGCCTTTCTAGTTGTTACTGCGTTTCAAATTCAGAATTCAGCCATTCAATTTCGTTTTGAGTCTAGTCAAATTCCTTTAGCACTCTGTTCAATTTAGCTTATCCCCGTCATTCTTTTTCGTGACACACACGTCACAAGAAGCGTCTGCGAATGTGAATGCTGCTTTGATGAATAAATTGTTTAATTGAATGATTATTTTCGACTAATCATAAAACGAAATCGCATGACCCTTTTTAGTAGCGTTCGATTTCGCGCGAAATAGAATAGCTTGGTGGTTAAATTGGCTGCTCATTTGCCGAAATTGACCGAGAAAACCTATATTAAGATATGACAATAACATATCCAACCCCACCCTATGCATTCGGATGATTCCCTACCAGCACCATAAAAATGTTACATATAAAAAAAACCGATTCTTTGTTTCGTGGTCACACCTAATGAATCGTTCAGCTTCAACGCCCACCCCCCCCCCCCTAAGAAACCTGAAAGGCGAACCACCGATCACCCAAGATTAGCTTTCAGATCGTGTTTCGGCTGCGAATGACCGCAATGTATGCGATAAAATTCTTCATCTCTATCAGACTAATGAAGTCATTGTGCTACCTTGATGTGCGTGCGAGGACAGCGTCTAAGGTTTCTTTCGAAAGTTCTTTTCAAGATCTCTTATAAGAGTCAATTAATATTCCCACGCAACACTCATTGGTCGTCCATTTTGTAATTGTGGAAAGGTTTTAGTGTTTTCATGAAAGCTGAGGTCGGGACAATTTTATCTGAAAATAAACAAATTGGAGGTTGTTGAAAACATCACTAAAAACCCTTGTTTTTATGTAGTAAATTCCTTTAACTATTCCTTATTCGTTTTCAGAACTTTGTGCAATTCTTCACACAGAGTCAATTAATATTCTCGCGCAATACACTCATTGGTCGTCCGTTTTGTAATTGCGGAAACCTTTTTTTTTTTTTTTTTTTTCATGAAAGCTAAAACTTAAACTAAACAGGGTTGTTGACATAAAGTGTATGAAAACCATGCATGACTTCCAATAAATATCCCTCGTTTATTTTCAGAACTGTGTGCAATTATTATTCACAAAGAGTCAATTTATGTTCTCACGCCATCACTGATTTGCCGTCCATTTTGTAATTGTGGAAACCTTTGAGGTTTTAGTGTTTTCATGAAAGCTGAGGTCGGTCGGGAACATTTAATTTATCTTAAATTAAACAAATCTAAGGTTGTTGAAAACATCCTTTCATTGTCTTGTTTTCATGCAGTAACTTCAAATCTAGTTTGTTTTCAGAACTTTGTGAATACCTTCACAAAAAGTATATTAATATTCCCACGCAATAGACTCATTGGCATATAAAGTGTCTGAAAGCAACACTTTATTAACTTGTTTTCATGCATTACTTCAAAAATATCCCTTATCTGATTTTAGAACTTTGTGAAATGCTTCGTGAACAAGAGTCAATTAATTTCCACACGCGACAAACGCATTGGCCGTCTATTTGTGGAAAACTTGGAGGTTTTTCGTTTTCGTGAAAGCTGATGTCGGGAACATTTAAAATTAGACAGGGTTGTTGATATAAAGTCATGAAAACGTCAATTATTTAACAATTGTTATCATGCAGTACTTTCAATAACCATAACAAAACTTGTAAAAAGTTTCGAATATATTTTAAAAAACAAACCCCCAAAAACATAGAATTGTCAAAGGGAAATCATTTGAAACTCTTTCAAAATAAAAAGATTTAAATAAAAATGTGGCACTTACATTTCCAAAATCTGCTTCTTTCCTTTCCTCACTTTTGCGTTTATCCTCCTCTTTCTCCTCTCCGTCTTCGACGCAAGAAAGAGGCAAACACATAGCCTCCATGACCAGCTGTTCCTGTCTCTCACGCAGCATATTTAGCTCACAAAGACCAGCACTGACCGCTTCCAGCCTGGCCTGCAATCGATGACACCGCTGGAAAGCTGGTCTATGAGATGACGTCTCATCATCAGATGATGTTGGGATGTTGCCTGTCGAGCTATCTTGGTAGCTCTTCGCCATGCCAATAGTTTCCATTTTGAAATCAGTTTTTAGCAGCAAGTCTCTAACAAATCGTAGTGGTCACAATACAATGTTCACCAAACCATAGAGCAATGAACAGATCAAACCCTCAAAACGTGTTGGGACCGTTGGAAAACAAAATGGCGGGTTCTGGATATCCAAGTTTCCAATCTAAGTTTGGTAAAGTTTTTACCAATATCAAAGGGGGGAAATTTCCAAACAATTGATCCCAAGAGGTAGACTGTGAATTGACTACACGGTAAGGAGGACCTAACAAAGTGACGGGACAAAAATCCAACCTGTGGGTCTTTTTCAGATTAAGTTGTTACGAAAGACCAGTGTATTAATTTCAAGTTTGCGTGTGTGCAATTAAGAATGCGTAAATAATAGATGTATACATTATAATGGGTTGCTATTTTTATAGG
Source organism: Asterias rubens (assembly GCF_902459465.1). Lineage (NCBI taxonomy): Eukaryota > Metazoa > Echinodermata > Asteroidea > Forcipulatida > Asteriidae > Asterias > Asterias rubens. The sequence goes on from NC_047082.1 coordinate 9,868,594, forward strand.
TAAATTGATATGGCTATTGTACACCTGAGAGCAACTATACAAAGGGTATATTCAGATTAGAGGAGGAAGTTGCGTTTAAAGCATTGCTCCGTGGTTAAAGGTATCCATGGATACATCGTGTTATTTTCTCCGTCTTGTTCCCCCTTCCATAAATAACCTGTAGTTTGGGCAATTTTAAATGTATCCACTTTTTTTCATACTCTGAACAGTATTATTACTATAGCATACATTACAAAGACCACGTAAGATTTGCAGTTTGGTATGATTGAAACTTGAAAGGCATACATACTTACTTTAAAAGGAGGCGACACAATTATGAGTGAAATCTATTTTTACGGTGTGTGCTCTGATTAGTTTAAGTTTGCAAATATTTTGTTCTAGCGCACAAAAGCAGTTTTTCCGAAACGTCGGCCCATTTTAGCCTACAACCTTTCAATTTAAACTCATCCATTTGCAAGGATTAACATAACATCTGAAAAGGTTGAGCGTTTGAGTTGAGGACAAACTGCACTATGATCGATTCGAAACAAAAAGGTACCAACTCCAAGCTAGTAACTTTTACAACAGCGACCTCTGTTGACGATAAGTGAAAATGAAGGTGGCACAAGAAAATCTGCCCTCATGACATCTAAAAGAACCCACGCAAAACTACATCCACTAGTGGATCAAGCTCGTTTGAAAACTAACATCAAATTATAGAAGAATTTTACTTTTCATTTTCGTTTGGTTTACCTTCATTTGACTTTGTGCTCACCATAATTTCTTAAATCCCAAAAGCAAACAACTTTGACCATAACTTTATACCTCCATGATTTGGCCATATTCTATGATTTGCTTTGATCATGCTTTGATAGAGCAATGGATGAAGGAATGATAGAGCAAATAACAACTGACCTTGCTGCATGGGCAGACGTACATAATTCAAACTCATAACCTCTCATCCTTCGCTCCAACTTTACACGACAGATACAAAACATGGAAGCCCATACAGTCGGTGTAAATTATCACCATGTAATGCAAGGACATTCTATAGGTTGTCCCACAAGTCTAGACAAAAGACAGATAATAAATCCGAGTTGACAATCCCGCTAATTAAGAATCCGTGCTATTTGAAAGAAACTGTGTTTTATTGCTCAGTAACTTCCCGAACACCAAATTCCAAGCCACCTTCAGACCGAAAACAAGCCCGGGCGAGACTGTCTTTGCAGACCCTGAGGATCCCGGCCCTGGATTACAAGCCAGATCCCCGATTCTGATAAACCATGGACAAATGCATCATGGCATATCTCTGAAATCTGGATGGGGGTTGGAGTATTGGCTTTTAGTTGTAACCTTGGGGAAAGACCGCCACGGTCGGTAACAGTCTACAAATTACCACCCCAGTAATTACGTCACCCTCTGTATGAATGGATCTGGATTGTGTACCGGAAATATACGTGAAAACTTATCTCTAGGCCTTTGGACTTTTAGACTTGGATAAAAGGGATGTTATGGTTGTAAATTCATTCCTATGATCCGATAGAATTGTACTTAAACTCCAAACCACACTTAACTTGACAGGAAACATTGATTGATTGAGTGTACTTTAAAACTTGATTTGATTCGGCGAGTTAAAAGGAGGGTTAATTTATTTTCCTTTTTTTAGTGTAGTTGTCGTACCCCCTGATGAATGGAATGAGCCACCTGTCAACGAACAAGCGGCACACTTCAAAAGCACGAACCTTGTGTTGTGCTTTTGTGGCGTGTGTACAAATTGTGAGAGCGCGGTTTCGGTGTGCCGTGTGTGTAGTGACCGAAATATCGTCTGCTAGACTGCCCTAATCTACCGAGTTTCACACACTGAGTTTCAGGGCTATCTGCAAGTTCTCACTTGGAAACTTTGTTCCTATCTACGCAATAATTCACCCTCGTACACCAGGCTTTTCAACATTTGATACGGGGGCTGTAATAGTCTACACAGCAGTTGAGTTAGCAATAAACAATAATTGGAGACTGTTGTGTTGTGTTCAAGCTCTATCCCAGAAAGGACTTTCCAACACTTTCATTGCACGGCACCGGTACGCAGTTTATTTCAAGTTCAATCTCCACTCTGCATTGGACTGTAACGGGTTGAAGCTCCCATGATGATGATGAGACTTCTGTTAATTCTGACGGGTATTTCTGTCGTGTGGCAGTTTAGAGTGCGACCAGTGTCGGCCCAGGAAACCTCAGGTAAATATCATCATCTTTCTTTTAGCTCTGTGGTTTGCCGCGTGCCACTTTTTTTTCACAGCCTTGTGGTTTTTCTCCTGTTGGTTTATACACCGTGTATATGGAGGCACCCTTCACCGTGTGGTTTGAACTTCACTCTCTGAGCCATGTGGCTTCTTGTGCGTGAGTACACCGCATGTTTGTACCCTGGTTTTGACACGGTGCAGTCATGCTCCATAGTACAGTTTGCAGAAAAAAGGGGAAACCTTCTGTATCCTGCCACCACTTTTTCACTCATTCCTTACAAAAAGGAGTATCTAATTTTTGAGTAAATTAGTAGTTATTAATTTGAGTTTATTCTTTCAGTTTTGTTTTGGAAGATTACAGTCTTCAATTTTCTTCACATCTTTAACAATCAATTACCATGGCAACCTTACACTTTACAGTTTTAATTTTTAATTAAATGCGCTTAAGCTTAAAGGGTTCATTGAGATGTGATTGGTTTAGGTAATAGGAGCTCGGTTGGGGGAGATGGATGGGAGGGGGGGGGAAGTTGGGAGGGGGGAAGTTGGGAGTTTTATTAGATCGGAGACTGCCGGGGTTGAGTTGATTGTAGTTGATGTAGATAAGGCGTAATCAGATTTGGGGGGGGGGGGGGTCCAGCCTCTTGTTACGTTACACTACTGCCCAGAACTATTGACCCCCTTGTTACTCCCCCAAATGAGATAGAAAAAATACAAAAACTATACACTTGAATTCAAAAGCTCGAAAAAACTATGTCTTCTCCCCCCCCCCTGCCCCCACAAATAAAAATATCTGGTTTAATATGCCACTGAGCATTTGCTTCAGCTGTCATTTAGTTTGCATTGTAATAAATTGTTTTGTTCTTTTTGAAGGCACTTTAATCAAAATCCGGTTTCAAAATGTAGGGGTCACATTCATAGGATTGTAATTGATGAACACAGTATGTGGAGGTTAACATTACTTTGTGTGCTTTTGAACCAAAGAAAAATCCATTGTCGTACAAAGATTTGTGGACCCAGTTTCTTAGATTATCCCATTCTTTATCGTCAAGGGGCTAGGTATATGGGTAAATTGAGTGGCCATGTCATCAATAACCATAGGCTTTCTCTATGCAATAACACACACGAACACTGAACGAATTATGAATAAGAAAATGGGTTTTCTTTAAACCATGAGAAGTGTATTGAGGCCATGCCACTGTAGAATACCGCACTAAATGGAATGATTTTGTCAACGTCAAAGTCCATCTTTTGTGTTTCTTGCTGAGTTATTATAAGACCAAGTTGTGAAAAAGTGGGCTTTTTGTGACACCACTTTGCTCGGGTGACTAAGACCCTCACCAGGTACCTGGTATATTATAACCCTCGCCTGCTGTTCAAAGAAGTGTTCACAAGAGAATTTTCTCTTTATTGACTTAACGCTTCATTGATCTGTATAGGAAACCTGTTCACTTTTCTATTGATAGGCAGAGAATTTTGCACTTTATGTTCAAGTGTTGTACAAAAGTTATGCCTTAATGCAGAATGTAAGACTGAAGGTAGCTCTATTCAAACAGCATGCTTTTACAGCCAACTTGTGGTGTTCACACAGAATTCAAGGCCGTTAAATGTGAATTTCTTTGACTTGGCACTGGGGGGGGGGGGAGGGGGTTGATATTGAATTCTATGATTGATCGGTTAGCGAATGGGAACTCTCATTGACTTTACTGTTTAAGGAAACATTAAATGACCTAGGAAAATGTAACGTTTTGTTACAGTTGTGTACATGTGTAAAGGTTAGCCTGTTTCAACTGTGAAAGGTGTCTTAACAATGCGGTTGGTAGAGTTAGATGCTGTCCATGTACGAGAGGGTGTAGCACATGTACACATAAGTTATGCACTTAGTACTACTGCAGTCACATTTGCAGTCTCTATGAACATTTTTGGCCATTGGTTTCAGGCTGCTGGGGTCTCTAATGGGTTTAAAACAATAAGAAGAAAAAGGAACAGTTTTGAAGTCGTTTTACCACAGATTCATTTCATTTATTTATTTATTTGTTTGCATTATTCTTTTCTGATTCTTTTTCTGTGAATATTCACAGGTTATATACCCGTGTCTGACCCAAACCATCCCAAACCCTTCGAAATCCAACTGCATGTTTTTTTCGTTTTTTGATTTAATTATGTTGGCCTCTAGGTACCGGGCAACCTCGGTAGTCTAGTTGGTAAGACACTGCTCTAGAATTGCAAGGGTTGTGGGTTCGAATCCCACGTGAGTAACATGCCTGTGTCGTGTGATATTTTTTTCACAGGACTCGGGAAAGTACTGAGTATACAGTGCTAACACACATCGGTGTATAGGTAAACAACCAAAATTTATATGTTGGACTCCCTAGGAAGTGGCCTTGTTCTTCTTAGTAAACTGATTAGGCATACCACCATAATCAAAGTCAGTTTTGGTGTAATTCACACAATTTAACTGGGGTGCCTTGCCTAATTTAAGCATGGTTGTAAAATGTAGCAATGTTTGACAAGATTTTGCAAAAGAACTTTAACAGTAGAACAAATTGTTGTCCGATACACAAGCTACATTTTGTACAAATTACAACCATGCTACAATTTAGCAAGGGACCCTTGCTAAATTTAGCAAGGGACCCTTGCTAAGTTGCTGTCGTGTGAAAGGGCTTTAGTAAATAATTTAAGGGAAATGGTTTGCTAACACATGATGATTGTATACTAATAAGCCTGTATAAAGGGCAACCACTTTGAGGTAATGACACTAGTTTCTTAGATGTCTTGAAGTGGTCCTGATTTTGGTGGGAAACTTCCTAAGACTGTTGTTGTTGTTGCTGTTGGGCAAGTAATTAATTTTTGTAATATTCCACATTGAAATCGCAACTTTTCTCTACATAAAGGGTGATCTGCTTTCACGTAGTAAGAAAAATCATGTTTTTGTTGAAATCAATAACAGAAAATGTTTATTTTGGATTTTTTTCGGGACTGCTCCAGGGGACCATGCATAACTTTTTGATATTGATAATTTACACCCAAAATATGATCTCTGTAAAATGAAAATATTTTGGAAACCCCTGACCAAACAAATCCTATAGATCCCCTCCGGTTATAAAGAGTTCTGAGGGCTGTACTGGTGTGGCCAGAGAATAATAGCCCGGCCCAACTTGGTAACTCTTTTTACTGTTGCTTTGAAGTTTACATTATACCAGTAAGAAAACACGCCACTGCTAAAGACTTTGAGACCGTGTTATAATAACCAGCTTTTCAACCCAACTCTTGCAAATAACTTGTAATAATGTTCACAAGTTTTTACCTTTCCGGAATGCATCCATGTGTGAGCTGTTTGTTGAAATAACCTATTCCCTATTTTGAGCTAAGCCATATAAGGTTTGCTATTTAGAGCTGACGGCCCTTTGTGTGCACCACTGAAATCGTGTTGAATTTTTTTGCCTTCTTTTGAGGGGGGGGCTGAGACCATAGAGTATGCCGAGACTCTCTCAATGCTGACCGCAAAATGCCCCCACTTTACCATAGCCAATGAGCTCCATATAAATTTCTTTAAGAGGGTTTGTCAGGAAAATCCCTTATGAAAACAAACTACCTTTTTGGCTTGATAAAGCTTTACATGTGTGTAGGTTTTATGAAAATAATGGCACATTTCTGAAGGATTTATTTTCCATGGTGTGAAAATTCTATGATGACTGAATAAAGTGAGGTTTTTCATAAAATCTGGAAGAAATAACCTAAACTATTCAACTAATAAACCAAGTTCCTCATGTGTGAGACCATGGGTGCAGGGCTTGAATGTGAGGGGAAAATAATAGTTTATTGGTGAAAAACTGTGTTCTCATTTGGATTCTGGTCTTTTCTCATTTTGTTTCGTGACTTAAAAACAAAATTCTGGCCCAAGAAATATTTTGAGCTTCAAACCCCATGCGGTCTTGTTGATAATTTCCCAAAATTTGAGGCCTAATTTAGCATGTTTAAATTATATTTTAAATGTGTACAATACATGGTTGTAAATATTTAGATACTTAATTCACTTGGGGTTGTGGTGGTGGGGGGGGGGGGGGGTCAGAGGGGGTTGCTGTTGGTCCAGTCAATGGAAAGTAATCTTGGCAAGAAGTTGCTGTCTGAGTTGTTGAGACAAGATTAGGATAGGAAGCGCTTGTATGAGTCGTCAGTCAGCCTTTATGACAGCTTTCTTTAAAGTTGAGAGGGTGGCCAAGGGTTAGGGACCACCCCAGGGTCTGGTTATGTTTAGACACAGGTGTTTTCTGAGAAAAGAAAACAGAAGTTGCTTTAATCATACAGAAAGGACCAAGTTTTGCACAAAAATTTCTTATTGTGAAAAACATATTCACACGATGTAGTACAAAAAAGACCTACTTCTACTTGTAACTCTTTTTATGGGGATTGGAAAGGTGTACAAACCTTTTAAACATCATTCGCTTTATAAAATATGTGTTCTTGCAAAAAGATTTTTCATAAGAAGTCAAGTATTTCTTCTCCTTTAGTCTTGTCTCTGGTGTGCAGTTTGGTGGTAAATTATAACAAATAACTGTTGGTGGCCAGTATGGCCAATTCAACCGAAACTCTTATGGTTTACCACCACCAAAATAAACCCCTGTTGTGTTTAATTGCTCCATGGTTTAATTGTATCAAATCTTCTGGGCCATGCCACTTTTGGATCAGTGATCTTCTCACTGTTGATATAATTTTCTGCCTAATTACTGTTAGCACTTTGGCTATATATCACAGGAGATAGAGCAGTGTGTTAATCAAAGGGCTGTAGTGTGCAGAGGAAAGGAACACAACCCAACCTCTGTTTAGGATTGTTGACATTTTTACTGATGGTGTTTGCCATTGCTGATTACACACACACCTATGTGATAAGTTTCTTCCTTCAATTTGGGACCTGTTGCCAAGAAAGCTTGGAATGTGATGTTACTCTCATGACTACATCCGCATGGGAAAACTTGAAAGGCCTTAATTTCACATGAGAACTAATTTGGCAAAGGTCCCTCGCAAAATTAAAGTCATGGTCGCGAAATTTTACAAAATGCATCTTGTGTGAAAAGGTTTTAATAACAGGCACTAGTTTTTGTGTGTGAAATTATTTCTCAGTACATATTATATGTTGCCCCACTACGAGCGTCAAATTTTTATCACCAGAGTCAAGCTGCAAAGATGCAGTTTACAAAAATTAAGGTCTTCAAAAATAGTCTTCATCTTTGTTATTTACTCAATGCAATAGCATTGAAAGGGCGTAACATTGGCAGCCGTGGCTCTGGCTACGATTGTTGCTAAGAAGATCCTTTACTTTACTTTACTCCTGGGGTGTCGTGGCCGAGTGGATAAGAGCACCGAACTCAAGCTCTGATGCTTCTGTTCAGCAGAGTGTGGGTTTGAATCCCGGTTGTGACACTTGTTACCCTGAACAAGACACTTAACATTAATTGCTTCTCTCCACCCAGGGGTAAATAGTACCTGTGAGGGCAGAGATGGTTCTTGTAATTGGTTAAGCCGATTAGTGCATATACTGCGCACAGGCTGTATACTCCCCAGGGAGCTGAGATGGTATAAGGAATGGTTTAAGGCCCAGTGACCAGGGGTAATAATGTCGGAAGCGCTTTGAGACACCCCTCGGCCGTGAAAAGTGCTATATAAAAACGGTCTATTATTATTCATGATGATGCGGCAATCCAGCCTCAGATAAAGATGAAGCCACAGATTCAGTCACGGCCAAAGAACTGACAATGTAACGGGGCAAACCTTTTTCCCTTCCACCCTCACTTGTACCGCTGGAAAATAAAGGCTTCACTGTAACCAAAGTCCCACAGGAGGGAGGGGAGTGTTGATTCATCAAAGAGTGGGGGGGGGGGGTTTCTATATACTGACGACTCTAGTAGTAACTTCTAGCTTTCTTCTTGGACTAATTAGTCTCACCCCAGAGCGAGGACATGGTCAACAAGTAACACTTTTGAAAGGTTTCCCTCAGTGCTGAGTTGAGATTGCTTTTTTCACTGCCATTCCAGCAGTATTGACACACCAGTAATTATTTCCGGTGATCCATGTCCCACTGGTTAAAACACATTGGTTGAAGTTAAACACCTTAAACAGCCCCCAGTGGTTGACAAACAGGAACGTGTGGCTGGTAGCGGAATTCATCAACAGTGTCCTCCTCCCATGTCTCGTTGGTGTCTTGAATGCCCTCCTTTTTTTTTTTGGGTGTCACTCTTAAACTCCACAAATTGATCTGGAAGCCCCTGGTTGATGGACAAGAAGACACATGCAGTTTGGGTGCTTCTTAAGATCTCTGTCCTTAGAGTTTGTAAAATCCAGTATAAAACATAACAAGATGTGACATTCTGGGAGTGAGTTGATGGCGTATATTTTCCCACTCATTATCATTTGGTTAATAGTATGTATTTTAATTGGTTATCGCCATATAAATTTGGGGCAGAATCATACATTTGTAATGATAGTGTTGAGTATATGCAGCACCAGAAGTTATTGTGAATTGGTTATTTTGGGATTAAGTTTCTTTTAGTAACACTGAGCAATATTTCCTCTCTTTTTTTCTTACCTGAAGTTAAAACAGACCATATCCTTGAAGAATATTGATATTGAATAATCCTTGGAAAATGTTGAGGTTCAATGATAACCACACATTTTTTTAGTAGAAAAAAAAAGGCTCGAAGCAAATAAATCTTTGGCCATTTGACAATCCTCTTTCCCTGTCAAGTAAACCCATAGAGAAAGGACCACGGAAATATACCTCACCTTGACTATTTCCCTGGCCAACCTAACCAAGGATGTTGACCTTTAAAATCCCATAAAGTCCTCACCGCCAGTCAAAACCCTCTGGGATTTTGGCGCCCTAATACCAGTGGTAGAACAACTGAGCCGGCCGGCTCCCTACTTTGCAAGGAAACTCCCACACGTGTGTAAGAATGAATAGGTACAATAATGAATGACTGGGGTTTAACAATACCGAGCATGGCTATTCAGATTGAGGAAAAAAAATTGAAGCTATACCACTGACTTTCACAAGGGTCTGCTCTGCTGTCAACATCGGAAAGTCTATCAAAAACCAGGAGTTTGAACCGGCAGTCCATTGTATTTGCACAACACCCCTTGCAATATTTGTAAGGGGTTAATCAAAATAATTGGCGTTTATTAAGCTGAGAAATTGGCTGGAAAATGATGGTATTGAATTCATTAGATTGCTTGTGAATACTCTAGCTGGGTCTTTCATAAGTGTCAGGCTATAATGCAGCCTGACTGATCTAAAGTGCAAATAATTTGGCAAACCCTGAACTTTCACAGGTGTATAATTATTTTAGTACAGAATGGCATTTTGTGGCTTTTATTTTGCCTTCGGACTTTGAGCCGATCGATCGGAGGCTTTCAGAAGTTATCAAAGTGCTTGAGGTTTGAGTATTCATTGATAAATAGAAATTGTCCTGATATTGTTGGCTTTCAATGTTCATATTCTTGCCACTGTAGTTATTAAACAGGTGTGTGCCTGCAGAAAATCAGATGGAAGGATAGGCACACTAACTGTGAGTTTTGTCCAGAGGGACAAAGTAATTGACTATTGAGAGCATTCTCAGTCTTGATGTGAGCATTCTCAGACTTGATGTGGACAAAATCTTTGGGCAACTCGCTGTCTTTTTAATAACAATTGAATTCGTATGAATTGAACAGAAAATATGCTACCTCTGAGACTATTCATCTGATAATTTCTCGTCATGTCAGTGCAAAAACACTCATTTTTTTAAGAAAGATTTTTATAAGTAGGTTTCATGCAATGGGTTTGAATTGAATGCTGTGTGGTTTGTACATCCAGGATTATGTAGTAAAGACAGACCTCCCACCTTGAAGCTATATATATATAAAATGGTTTGCATCCATTGGTTTTTAAGGTCTGTTGTATTTCTTCATGTGGCTACCTTTTTCTCATCATGCGAAAAAGAACATCGTCATTCTTGTTGCCAAAGTGTAGGATGGATTCTGGGCCCAATTTCATAGAGCTGCTAAGCACAAAAATTTGCTTAGCATGAAATTTCTGCCTCGATAAAACAGGATTACCAACCGAAAATTCCACGTGATTTTCAGGATGAGCAAACTTCAGCCGAGTACTAGTAACAAGCAATATGCAACAAGAAGAAATTTGGTTGGTAATCCTGTTTTTATCAAGGAAGAAATTTTATGCTAAGCAAATTTTTGTGCTTAGCAGCTCTATGAAATTGGGCCCTGGTTAACCCTAGTTGGATGCCAGTGTCTATTGCACTGTGTCATATCATATATTCTATCTAAGTTAGATTCTGGTGTGTATTTTGCATACCATCGTAGGTGAACTTGTTTGCAAGTTTGTAGCAGAATTTAAAGTAACTTGGTACAGCAAAGCTGTCAGTTTATGTAAGTAGAGGATTGGAATGCATTCCTTACCATGGATTATAAATATTTAATTTGAACGTTTATTTTTGGAGCAAAGCTTATGAACAACTGAGAATTCCTAACTAACAGAGAGATAGCTATATGACTGAGCAGACAGAGTGAAAGCTTACTATAGTAACCAGGCTTAAAGGAGAGCTTTGGGGATGTGAAGGTCAGGTCTTTCAAAGAAAAATAGAGTCAGTACAACTGGTTTGCTGGTGTAGAGTCCATGGATTGAACATGAGTGATGTAATGCAAGAAAAAAATTGACAGTTCTCTCAGCTATTTAACAAAATGTATATTTAGCAGTTCTTGCAAAGCGAGGTAAAAAGAAAGGGAAAAAAAACTGAAACCATTTCAACCATCTCCCTTTTTATCATTTTCCCTGACTACTCAAAGAATGTGGTTTATTACTCAATCTACCTTATTCAGGGTATACTTATACCTAGATTGGACCCTGTTTTATCCCGATAAGGGTGTTCAGGATCCCAAATTGGATAACAAGTTATTGTTGTTTAACCGGCAGGATTATTATACGCTCAGGTTGTAAAGTTGGTACACTACTGTAAAGTTGTTTAGAAATTTACCCACTACAATTGTAAAAGAAAATTGTACTGATACAGTAGGCACCATTATTAGTAGGATGACCCCCCCCCCCCTTTGCAAGAGAAACTCCCCTTTGTCCCTCCCTCAAAGGGGTTTATTTGTAGAGTCTGAAGAAGCAAACATTTGCGTTCTGTGTCAATAAAACTGGTGTTAGTGCAAAGCCCATTTGTAAAAATTCTTAGCGGGAGAACTGATCGATCTTTAAGGTTGTGACATGTCGGGTGTACATGCAAGACGATGAAAATGCTCTCGTTTTGCGACTAATAAATATTAAAGCAAGGGTGATAATTGTTGTGGGAGGAAATGTCTATAGAAACTCCTTAGGATTTTATTGAGGGATTTGATAATTAGAGTTGAAGAATCTTCCTCTATCAACTCTGAAATAACTCCGGCTGGCAGCAATTACATTAACCTGTGTTCAAATATACTAATCCATTATGGATGCTTAAGTTCATCATGCACACAATGCTCTCTGATAATTTGCAAAGTGCTTTAAAAACAACTTGCAAAAGCAGAAGCCGAATAATTTAAATAAGAAAGCAGGTGAAACATTTGTGCCATTTTTACCCAAATAATTTTGGTTAAATTAATAACAATGTTTGATCAACAAGGGTCCCTAAAGATGACCAGCTGAGAAAGTGTATCCCTTTTGTATTGGCTACACAGCATTTATCAGTTGTATGGCTTCTGACGGGCTCCCCCGAATAAAGTAATTGACAAAATAGGGAAACCACCATGCCAACATGGGGCTAGATAGCTCAGAGGATAGAGTGCTGGCACGTTATTCCGGAGGTTGTTGGTTCAAATTCCGCTGTAGTCATTTTGTGTTCCCCAAACCATTTTTATTGCATTAAACCACAAGGTTCGCGAATGTGAATTATTATCTTGGTACTAAAAATGTACTTCCAGTTACCTTGCACATAATTGAAGACTAGGGGGGGGGGCCTTCTCAGTTGGGTTTGAGCCCCCTGCCCCTTCCTTTTACTGGTTATGACATCGAAAGAATTTAGGTTTGGTTCCCCCGTATGCCACAATTTCAGTGCCTTTACCACACCATGATCAATTTTATACAATTTTCTTCCCATCTTCAAGTAATCTGTGTTTCTTTTTGCAAAGAAATTACCCCTGTTCTGTAGTTGTCTTTCTATCTATAGCACATACAAGTCCACAAGAAGAAGAGCTCATGTTGTTTGGCAGGATTTATAGCACCTTCCTCTAAGAGACTTCAAGTTCTTCTTAAGATATACTAAAGTGGTTAAAGCACCTCACTAATTAAGATCCTATTAGTGCTTGAACGAGATGAGTTGACAAAGACGCACTCACTTCATCCTGTGTTAGGGTTCGCTCACAGGTACTCAAGATTGGATCTCTATAGCCGGTTGTGCAGTCCTGTATAGGGCTAATTGCAGACCACATCATGAAAGGCATTACACGGTTTTTTTTCTTTGACAGCCCTGCCCCGTTCAATATTGGAGCCCTGTGTTCCGCAGTACTCCAGGTTGTTTGTAATTTGATTGGCTGAGTTTGCACAAGGTAGCTTACATGTAACTTGGTACTTGAACTAATGTATGGCATTCACTCAGAAATGGGTTTCTTTCTCAGTAGGGCTTGGTAGAGTCATGGAGGTAGAATTCATGGAGGTAGAATTCTACCTCCATGGTAGAGTGAATGAAAAGTTGAATACATAAATGGGTATCCTATAAGGACTAAGAAGGTTCTTGTGATTGATTTAGCTTATAGTGCGCAACATTGTTGGCAGCACAGGCTGTATACTCCCAAGGGAGCTGAGACGGTTTAAAGAATGAAATGGTTTAAGGAATAAAACAGCCAAGTGACCAACAGGGGTAACCATGTTGCAGTGACAGGAGTGGCACTTCTGATTATTATTAAACCCTCTCTAACCATGGAGGAATCTCTAACAAACTAAAGCTCTGGTAAATTTTCAGTTGAAAAATGAATCACAAAGAACTTGTGTTATTTCAAACCCAACTTACCTTTCCCATAAGTTTTATTACCTCTAAACCCAAAGTTCTGGTAAACTTTCTGGTAAATTTTCAGTTGAAAAATGGTTCACAAAGAAATTGTGGCATTTCTTATTTACCCTGTAATAAACCCAATTCACCTTACCCCTCCAGATACCTCTGATCGATCAATTGATCCCTTAGAAGCCCTTGGACATTCCCCCTTTTTACTCTAACTGTGCAGTTATTTTCCGCTCTATTGTTCACGAAGATGGGATTGTCTCTTTTCCTTTGTCCGATCCCATTGTTGTGTTGCATGTGGATGCAACTTGCTCACTGGCAATTTATCTACTTGACTGAAGCTGATGGGGGATTATAGAATAGCATGTGTCATTTTAGTCACTAGACTTTCATCATGTTCACACAGCTGCCAACATAGTGCATCTTGCAATTCAGGGCACCAATTTGAGGATAAAATACACAAGACTTGAAGGGCTTGTAGCTCAAAACTTTTACTGGACCAGATAAGGCCAAATAAAAAAAAACAACAGTTGATCGTCCCCGCCCGCATCCTTTTTTGGGGCCGCATCCTTTTTTTTACTATTACTATTTTTCGTTTTTTGTATAAAAAAAAAGTTTTTATTTTTTATTTTTTAAATCCATCTTTTCAAAAGGACTGTCCCAGGTGCTTTTCCCGAAATCTAACTTGATGCTCTCGAACACTTGTAACCGTCTGTTTCATAAAACAATATTAGTGAATGCCCACCAGCAAATCTTTTTAGCGTTTTCCGACCCTGTTAGTGTTAGTGTTAACACAGGTCCTCATGCAACTAATAGGTATAAATAAGTTTGCGGTTGACTCAAACTGAAGAATTGGTGGCCTGTTTGATTTGAAATACTTAGCGGCCATCTTGAAAAAAAATAGTTATTAGTAAATAGTAAGGCCCTCATCCTCCTGTTTTTTGAAAAATCCGGACGATCAACTGGTATTTCTTTTTATTTGGCCTAATCTGTTACAAGACCGGTATCAAAACTAGAAGAACAACTATCGACACAGTTTCACATTTGGAACAAACACTATAAAATACTCAAAAGAATTGAAAGATTTTGTATTTGTTGGTTTAATTTGAAAATGTAGTGAGGTGTAAAGCGAGGTGTTTTTAGACTGCCTGACTTGTATGTTCGTAAGTTTACTGCACCGACGCTAAATAAATTCCCTTTGTTGGCACAGGATATCACATATTAGATTAAAATATTCCAATGTCCGGTTTCTATTGTCTTTCACAGAAAGGAGAACCTCCCAACCCCATCTGATTTTAATCCACTTTTATTTTTTAGTAAAATTCCCAAACAAGAAGCCGGGTAGGTGAATTGAATTGGGGACTACGCTCACCTCATTTTTATTTTAAAAGTGTTTCTTTCAAACTTTAAATTTATTTAATGGTGCTGCCAAAAATGATTTGTGCAACTTCTTAACAAAAAAACCCAATAGCGCTGTTTGCAGTGAGTTTTAGTGCAGAACTCAAGAATTTGACCGATCTCTTAATCTGTTTTATCCAGCTCATGATATCCTTCAGCAGTGATTTCCTCTCTATGCCTCTATGCGCCCCCAAAAAAAATCCCATGAATTTTCAATTTCACAATTCGTTAAGCAGCCAAAATACTGACGGCAGTCCATTCTTCTCCGAGTCACACAACTAGTGTACTTTGTAATTACACAGGCTTTCCCAGGGTGGGTCAACCTTGTTGAATAATCTTTTTAAAGAGGACAATTGTTGTTTCCTAACAAAGTTGTTTTTTCTTTTCAAACTGTCAAACAAATGATGACCTTACTGAAGATGAGGTTCTCTATCCTAGATAAATGAAACTGATCTTCTTCTAAAACCCGAAAATACCGTTTAATTCCTGCGTTTTGAGGTCACTAAGATTAATAACTTGTCGAGAGATCTGGGAAGGAGTTTCCAAAATTAGTGGCGAGTGCGGAGGGAAGAGATTTGAAATGTTTTAGGGATTAGCGAGGGGTTTATTTTTGTGGATTAGTAGATCCTGTTGAGACCAAGGCATTAGAGGTTCAATGGGGGGTGGGAATTTTATTTGATTGTGGGAGGTTTTCGGAAACTCCTTCAAAATCTCCTTATTGTTAACAGCGTCTAGAGTCTAGACACAAGGTAGAGATCTCAAAAAAAATATAAAAAATGAGTGCTCCACAACTGTTGTGTGAAAAGTTGATATAAAATTTACATTTATAAATAAGGAATGATTTCTGTATCAAATACTCAATTTAACCATTTGGTTTGACTGCATTTCGAAGGACGTAAATGTTTAAATTGAAAATGGCTTAAAGTAAGTGGCTTAAAGTAAATTTATCTGCAACTTTAGCATAGATTTTCTGCAGTAAGGGTCTTTTCTTTTGACTGTTGTAAGTTTGGAGGGTAAAGTGATTGGCATAGTTGTGTATATAAAAAAGCTTTTACTTGTAAATATCACAATTGTAACTTTTTGCAGGACCCCAAGCCAACCATTTCATACCAGCTTAAATGTTGTAATATGACACTTGTATCGAGTCGGGGGAAAAAAACGCTAACATTTCTGCAGGAAATACAAATGTTGTGGATTACAGGGTGGAATTTTAAGACTGAACCTGGCCTTGGGTAAGACTTGAGCATTGTTTGCTGAAATCTGAAAGTGTTACAGATTAGGCTTAAATGGTCAAAGAGTTTGAACAGAAATTCCCTGTCAGTGACGGATTATTTGCGAAGTTTAGTGGATACTGCATTTAGTTTTGTAGAATTTCTTTAATGTGAGTTTTGCCCAGCTGTGAGTCAAGTATTGGTTCATTGCTTCTTATACTAGGCCTAAGTCTTGTGAAAAATAATTTCACTGGCGCTTAAAGGCAGTGGACACTATTGTTAATTACTCAAAATAATTATTAGCAAAAAACCTTACTTGGTAACAAGTAATGGGGAGAGGTTGGTAGTATAAAACATTGTGAGAAACGGCTCCCTCTGAAGTGGAGTAGTTTTCGAGAAAAAAGTAATTTTCCACGAATTTGATTTAGAGACCTCAAGTTTAGAATTTGAGGTCTCGAAATCAAGCATCTGAAAGCACACAACTTTGTGTGACAAGGCTGTTTTGTCTTTCTTTATTATCTCGCAACTTATTTTATGCATATGTTGAGATACACCAACTGTGAAGGCTAGTCTTTGACAATTACCAATAGTGTCCACTGCCTTTAAGTAGGGATTTGAACCAACAACCTTCTGCTTTCTCAAATACAACTTAAGATTATTAAGTTAGCCTGGTGTCAAGAGGCCAATTCGATTCCTGATAATGGCATTGAGTAGTTTGCATTATTGCACCATGCGACTTATGGCTGTAGCTGTTTCTAAGGGTATTTCTATAGAGATTCTGTGCATCAGTTTATGCTTATGTGCTGATCAAGCCATAGCCACATGCGACAGCCACTAATTCCAACACAGCCTACTAGCAAAAACTTAGGTAAGATTTGTTCCAATCAAGACTAGAAGGTCAAACCTGCTTCTTGTTAAAATGAATATCAGTATTCACTGTTAGTACTCTGGGCACAAGACCAACATGGTAGAGATGAGGAAAGGTCTTTACCCTACAGTTCTTATACATTCCAGTTTCTTATACCTTCCAGTTGGCCAGAATTCAGGTATTGATCGAGTTAGTGTCTTCTTATTGATTAGTTGACACTCTTTAAGAAGTTACAGAAGCTCTTTATGCAGTGGGTCTCCATACAGAGCAGATTTTGATGAGGTCTTAAAATTCTTTTCATGGAACACTGGGTCTGTTCAAGTCAAATATCTGGGGTAGTATCGCTTGTGTAATAAGTTTTTGACTAGCTTGTACAATTTGTTTTCCAACCTTTTGAAAAAGCTAAGTGTTTTATCTAAAACCGTTAAAAATGTGGAAGCCAATGTGTTGCAAAACATGCTTACAAAAATCTGTTCATTTGAAGTTTAAGTTGATGAGTCCTACCCCATCATTTAATATTATCAACAAATTGCAGAATGTGATTGTGCTGCAAGATGTTTGTGATAAGACAGTTCATTCACAAATTAATGATTTGAATTTGGTCCCAATCATCAGTATTGTAGCAACTATGCGTTGATCTCAGATCTCCGCCAGTGATGATAAGGAGTATCAAATACTACAGAGTAAACACAGTCAAAAGGCCATTGACTTATTGTACAACATCATAACATGAACAGTTTGGGAACCTGGCATCATGCCTAAACCTGAAGCTTGCACTTCAGCAATGAATGGCCCTTAATTAAACATGAATAGTTTTGCTTATCCAATTGCCCTTGGTGAACTTAAAAATATGGTTTAAAGGCAGTGGACACTAAGTGTAATTGTCAAAGACTAGCCTTCACAGTTGGTGTATCTCAACTAATGCATAAAATAACAAACCAGTGAAAATTTGAGCTCAATCGGTCATCGAACATGCGAGATAATAATGAAAGAAAAAAACACCCCTGTCACACGAAGTTGTGTGTTTAGATGGTTGATTTCGAGACCTCAAGTTCTAAATCTGAGGTCTTAAAATCAAATTCGTGGAAAATTACTTCTTTCTCGAAAACTATGGCACTTCAGAGGGAGCCGTTTCTCACAATGTTTTATACCATCAACCTCTCCCCATTACTCGTCACCAAGAAAGGTTTCATGCTAATAATTATTTGGAGTATTTACCAATAGTGTCCACTGCCTTAAAGAGCCCACCACTGAAATGTGTCTGGCTACGACCCTGCCCATCATGCCTACCACCATCTTACACCTTTGGTGGATAAGTTCCAAAACATATTGATTTATATTCTTATGGTGAGGAAACCAGCATAGAAACCATCTTTTATCCTCAATTCATGGAGTCCAGATAGTCATTCACATCAATTTGATTACAAATTGATTTTTTTTCGGGGGAAGTCATCTACCTGTCTGTTTGTCGAACTGAATGAGTGAAGAATCGATATGGTGCCAATTTAATAACAAAGAGTAAACAATGAATGTGGTCTTCCGCTCTTCAGATCCAAAGTGGGCTGTATACACATACTTCAAATACAACCTTTTCTCTTCGCTGTAACTAAAACGAGGACATCCACAAATGACACACATTCTTTGTATAAGCTTGGTTTACTAATGTGAGGTTAATTTTCACTTGTTAGTTGGATGTTGTTTAAAAAAAAACTAGAGGACGGAAATTGATTGACTTTTCCGAACCAATGATGCAAACATTTCTCTTGAATAACTTATATGTTTGTTTCATAAAAAAAAGATAACACAGTCTACATAAATTTGTCAAGAAGTCTTAGGCAAGATAAGGTTGAGGAGTGTGTACAAAAATCCTACTATAAGTGTAGATGTGTAGGTTGTGTTTTTGTGTAAAAAATCTAGAGCCATGTCCATGCAGAAATATAACACAATTGAGAAACATATCTGACAGTAGCGTTACTCAGATTCAAATTTGAGGGGACAAAAACCACAATACTTTGAAATGCAAAATACCTTACTATCGAAAGCTTCCAACCAAGATAGTTTTTACTGCCATTCATTTTAGGAGTGGTTACCAAAAACTGTACCGTGAATTCTCTGTATACTGGACACTATTGGTAATCGTCAAAGACCAGTCTTCTCACTTGGTGTAGCTCAACATATGCATAAAATAACAAACCTATGAAAATTTGAGCTCAATTGGTCTTTGATGGTTTTGAGATAATAATGGAAGAAAAACACCCTTGTCACAAAAAGTTGTGTGCATTCAGATGGTTGGTTTCGAGACCTCAAGTTCTAAATCTGAGGTCTTGAAATCAAATTCGTGGAAAATTACGTCTTTCTCTAAAACTATGGCACTTCAGAGGGAGCCGTTTCTCACAATGTTTTATACCCTCAACCTCTCCCCATTACTCGTCACCAAGTAAGGTTTTATGCCAACAATTATTTTGAGTAATTACCAATAGTATCCACTGCCTTTAAAGCAGGATTGATGATTTAACCTCATTACCCATAACAATCATGAGCTTTGAATTGTGCACTTTGCAGGCATCATTTTATTCTTCTTTAGTCCGATTTCCGATTTGTTTGCACACTTGGAAAATCAGAAAATTTGTGATAAAATAGCCTGAGAAGTCTAGACATGTGTACATGTAGGTCAGCCCTTGTTGTATGTACTCAATCAAATGTTTCTACTTTTTTCCATGGACCAAACTTATAGGCCTGACTATGAATGTTGTATTCATATTTAACTCCACAATGCATTTTGGGGTTACTTTCAATTTTTATTTAAGGGGGGTCGGTGAAAAAAGGCAGCAATTTGGCAAGGATGAGTGGGCAGGGGTTCAGTGTAACTATTGTTAGATAATCACTTTGGCGAACAATGATCAGGAAACAACGATTGGAAAGATGTCTATAAATTGTTCAAATTGGAGTTATTCATCCTTCTGCGACATCGAGGAAGTGTTACACCCCAAGGATATTGATTCACTTTGGCTTGGGGTAAACAGATCAAATCGGATAGAAAGGGTTGTCTTTGTATTGAGGGGGAAACAGGAAGTGTCAAACAAGCCAAATGGTGATGTTGGCAAAGAGTTATAACAATTGGAAGTCAACGCTGCGTGACAGGATGGCGATAAAAGTAACAGTTCAAAAAGTAAATCATTCATCTTGGTATAGGGGGATCTTTTTTTATCGGTTAAATCTAAGGCGGGTGTTAGATATGAATAAAATGATATGCAGTTGATTGAAATGTATACCAATATAAACCTAGATTTCTTTGCAATTATTGAGGTTTAATTGTAGCCTTTTAAATTCCTAAGGGTGTGTAGAAATCTTACTGGGTGAAAGAACTCTCTTCGCAAAGAAAACACGATCACGATTTTGTGGCTCTGTTTATCACAGAATTCCGCACTTTCCGTCATCATGCTCCACTTACAGGGTTAGCACTGACTTATTATAGCCTCTGTAAGTAAAGAATGCTTTGAAATAGGCATATGTGTAAGCACGAAATTCCTATCTAATCTGAGAAATGAGTTCAGGTTGTGCTCAGGTTTTGCTGATATTGTAAGGGCCATTTTTTTTTTTACAAACGGTGAGTAGAGCCATGCACATTGGCCCTGTTTGTTGAGCCCACAGACTGTCTGCTTAGTGAAGTGAGGTGACCGACCAAAATGGCAGTCGATATTTCCTCTTTTAGCTCTGTGTTGCACAGAGAGGTATTCGCTTTTATAAACTGGGTGACATAAATAAGATGGTTGCTAGATTTTAATTTTGCATCATGGACAAATCGGATTCAAATTGCCACTAGTGACAGGGCTAGCTCGGTGGTCTAGTGGTAAGACATCTGCTCTAGCAATGCACAGGTCATGGGTTTGAATCCCACCGGAGTGATTTGCCAACACATAGGATTCAAACTGTCTCTAGCCACTGGGCTAGCTCAGTGATCTAGTGGTAAGACATCTGCTCTAGCAATGCACAGGTCATGGGTTTGAATCCCACCGGAGTGATATGGCTGTGGAATTTTTGTTCACAAGACTCAGTGCAATACACATCGGTGTAAGGGCAAAAACCGAATGGTAACAAATAAGCTGATGTTGAACTTCCAGTGACCTCCTTTTTTTCTAGCGTCAGTCTCTTTACCCTGGGAATAGGGGAAGTCAGGGTGTCATTAGCATATTAATCTAAACACTTGTTCGGGTTTTATCACCTTTCTCTAAAGCCCCCAACCCCACCGCATCATCCCAAAATATTCCTCTGACCCCAGGGGTCGAGGCGAGTCCAGGTTTGTTTGTGAAGAACCCCCGGACTCTGCCGCTCCTGAGTGTATATTTTTATTCCTTGAGACGCTGTAGACCGTTGATCTTGGAAATCTCGGAGTCAGACTGGTGTTGAAGCTTGGATTTGGAGCTGTTTTATGTTTGTAACAATTCCCGCAAATCAAGCAGCCCAGGTGTTGGAGTCAAACTGACATGTGACAGAGTACGTCCCCTGTCACCGTTACACATGCTGTAAAGTGTAAACCTGTCTCCTCCAGGAAGTTTGATGTCTGCTCGGAAAGAAAAAAAATATCACAAAATCTGCAAACTGAATTATAACCTTGGTGTTGAAGTTGATTTAGCAGACAGTTCTTGTGGGAGGAAAGGACTGGCAAAGTCATTTACCCTCCTTGGTTATTGGTTTTCCAGAAGGAAAGACTTCAGTGTTGATTCCTTTGAGGTGAATTTAAAAAAAGAAACTTTAATCCTAATCCATTAATGTACAACAATATTAGTCTGCAAAGAGTTGGCCTCTGACCTTTGACATACTACTACATGTTCTCTTTGGTATTTTTCTGACAAAAGAACGGGGGGGGGGGGGGGGAATGCTTTTAAGCATTTTGTGCATAAGTACTGTAGTAAGAGCCAAGTTTCTCTTACGTTTAGGAAGCAATCAATTTCTGAATTAAGTAAAGGTCCTTCAAGTGATTTACAAGTATTGCAACTTCTTGATGTGGTTCATTGATATTTTGTGCACATAAGTTATCACATGGACTAGCCATAAAAATGCTCCCTGGTTGTTATTACTCCAAAAACTGGGACAGGATTGCAAAAAATGTGTGTTGTCTCAGATGGAGAGGCCAGTTTTTGCAAGAAAAAGTTATGGATTGATGGTCCT
Organism: Asterias rubens; assembly: GCF_902459465.1. Classification (NCBI taxonomy): domain Eukaryota; kingdom Metazoa; phylum Echinodermata; class Asteroidea; order Forcipulatida; family Asteriidae; genus Asterias; species Asterias rubens. Next base: position 9,890,480 of record NC_047082.1, read on the forward strand.
TTTGGTTGGTATTGGCAAAGCTTTGTGTAGCACCTAGTTCTATTTTCTCAAGAATAATTTGTATGTGTTTTTCAGGGTCGGGGGGGGGGGGGGGTTAGAGGTGGAAGGCTACAGCATGAGGGTTTTGAAATATCATAATTCTGTTTGAAAAACCAAGAATGAATTGATGGCATTGTACCGACCACAAGGACTTGGTTCCCACGCTAGCTACCAGAGATATTAGCCTTGATATTTGAGTTTGTGACAGATGCTATAGTGTCTTATCACTCATGTATATCAGAGACTACGTCATGGTCTGCTTATTGTTAAAAGAAGGTTAAAGTCAATGGCAATACAATCTTTTGGTTAGAAGCCTACAGCAGCTTTTGATAGTATAAAGCATTTTAAGAATCACTTCAAAGTAACGTGGTTATGTTAAAGGAACATGTTGCCTTGGATCGGACGAGTTGGCCTATAAAAGACGTTTGTAACCGTTCGTTATAAAATGCATATGATTGGAAAGATTTTTTAAAAGTAGAATAGAATGATCCACACAAATTTGCCTCAAAATTGCGAGGTTTTCCTTTTACTTTGTGAACTAACACGGTCGGCCATTTATGGAATATTGACTCCCATAAATGGCCGACCGTGTTAGTCGACGAGGTAAAAGGAAAACAGTGCAACTTTTCTTCTTTTCAAAACAGTGAAAAACACTGTCCAAAAGTATAGTGTGATCAGCCATTTCCTCTTTCTTTTGCAATTAAAAAGTGCATGTCTGTTTAAAAGACTGTGTAAAAATAGTGTCTGTCTCGAGTCCCCCCATCCCATCATCATAGTCTAGCTTAAGCAAAAATTTGTTCGCTTAAGCAAAATTTTGTGCTTAAGCAGCTCTATGAAATTGGGTCCAGTTTGCAACAGTTAAAACTATTATCTCTTTTTATTTTTATTGAAGTTATTATTATTAAAGGCGTAGAAATCAAACCAAAAATTAAAAAGTCAACTTGATTACTTTTCCTAAAAAGCACCTTTCAATCAAAATTAAATTAATAAGGTTTTTACCATTGACTAAAACAAAAGTTCAATTTTCTCTTCGACCATTTTTACAATTCAACAATTTGGAAAACTTAACTGAGAGATTTATTGTATTAAAGTCTTCAAGGTAGAGAAATGTTTGAAATGATAAATTAATTTATGCTTTTCCGCTTGTAAATTTTGATTTATTTTGTCCTCTGATCTTGAAATTTCTCTCTAAAATGAAATAACTGGAAGGCCTGGTGTTTTTGCCATAAATTCCACCAGTAGTTGTTTAACTCAAGGGAAAATAACATACTGAATATCATCAATCTTGTTTGTCATATGGAGAAGGGGGGGGGGGTTATATAGGCCATTCAGTTATCGAGGGTACATTGGTTCATAACAAGGGATTTCAGTTTGACTTGCAATTATATAGCTGATGGGATTAGTCCAAATATGAGGCAATGGGGTTTTAATTTGATTATTCACTTGAATGAAAAGGGATCATTAAGAACACCCAGGGAACGCCCACATACACCTTTCTTGATATTTATGCATGAGGTACGTCACAATGCTAATCCAAAACGAGGTGATGGGCGCAGGCCACTGCAAGTGATGGGGGATGTGCGCCCGTAGCCTCACTTTGGGTAAGAATTATGTTGTCATGCATAAGTATTAAGAGAGGCGTATGTCGCTCTACTTAACAAAGTGTTGGTTCAGAATTGATACACTTTTGGGAGGGGGCGGGGGTAACAAAGTAAATTGTTATATTGAAATGGCATGAATATTTTGTTTGTACAAAAACACAGATTTGCAAAAGAGGTGCAAAATAAATAATACAAATGAAGATGATTTGTTTAATTCATCGTTGTTCATTGTTTCCTTAAAAAAAACTTGCCCAACCTCATTAACAATGCGTATTTTTATCAGAAGTGTTAGACCCCTCCATAAACCTCACTTCAACAACATCAATCTCAATGGAGTAAAAACAAAAATGGCTACTTCAAACTAAGATTGGCCTACCGGGGTACAAATCTATCACCATGTTGTCATGATGGACCCTGTTTTTCCTATGGACTAGGAAGTAGCCAGTAAGCTAAGACTAGCAATTCATCATCCACCCCATAACATCCCTGCACCCATCTGCACCTGTATAGGGCGTCTAGAGGTGTTAACTAATTGAAGATACTCTCATTAATCACCACCTCATTTAGTAAATAGCACCTTGTTGGTTACCCCCTTGGTATAGGATAAATCACCCAGTCAGGGTGGAATGAATGACCACCCAAATCGTTGGTCAGTTCATACATCTCAGAGAGAATACTTTAAAGACAGTGGACACTATTGGTAATTGTCACAGACTAGCCTTCACAGTTGATGTATCTCAACATATGCACAAAATAACAAACCTGTGAAAATTTGAGCTCAATCGGTCGTCGAACTTGCGAGATAATAATGAAAGAAAAAAATACCCTTGTCTCACAAAGTTCTAAACCTGAGGTCTCGAAATTAAATTCGTAGAAAATTACTTCTTTCTCGAAAACTATGGCACTTCAGAGGGAGCCGTTTCTCACAATGTTTTATACCATCAACCTCTCCCCATTACTCGTCCCCAAGAAAGGTTTTATGCTAATAAATATTTTGAGTAATTACCAATAGTGTCCACTGCCTTTAAAAGGGTCCGGTTAGTTTCACCACTCCATGGTTTCAGTAGAACCATAGAGCAATGGTAGAACAGACAGATATAGAAAGTCCACTATTCCAGTATTGTCCAGAATTCTATAAATTTGTACATTTATCTGTTCTTTAAATATTGTATACCAGTTTATGTATATTGTATATCTTTGTCCTTTGTGGTAGTTTTTAATCCAGCATTCCAGATTTTTATAACCTGTTGGTCTATAGTCTAATTACAATCTATGTTCTGGGGTGGATTTCACAAAGAGTTAGGGCTAGTCTTCTCTCGAGTTAGGACCAGTTACTCGTCCTAACTTAGGACTATCCAAGCAATTTGTGTATCTCCTATAGCCCAACTCTTTGTGAAATCCACCCCTGTCTTTTTAACCTTTTACCTAGTCATGTGTATCTTGCTTTTCTTCTGTGATTGCTTTTACATTGCTAAACATGTCTTGCCTTTTGATACTAGACTCTTTTATCTTTGGTTGAAGAAGTGGCAACAGGAATTTGTCAGATTTGTCTCAATTGCCATGAAAATTGCTGAGGTGTGAAAATACATATATTTTTTAAGGGAGCTCGATGACGAAAACGAGCTTAGGCTTTGCATGGTGGAGATAACACTTATTAGTGTGCCTTATATATAGGGGTTCAACAGTTGGGCGTTGCCAAACTTCTTCATAACTTGTATACTTAAAGAACATTGGGTCACAGAGAAGGAACGAGACCACTGGCATAACCATAGCCCTCGCCACCCTCTCGCCCCCCTCTTGCCCCCCCCTCTCACCCCCAAACATTAAATTGAAACACAACTGAATGGTTCAATACATTAAATACCCCCACCCCACCTCCCCAACTGAAAATATACTGTTGCGCCCGAGTTTGCTGGTGCCGAGTTTGCTGGGTGCTGAGTTTGCTTGGTGAAGTGGCCATTAAGGGTGGTCAAAAGTCTCAAACTGTCATACAAAGACAAAAATTGATTAAAAAACCACAACAAAACTCCCTTTCTTAATTTCTACAATGCTGTATACTAAGCCAATGGTCCAATGTAGTTAACTTATTAACACCCAGACAACACCTTTGTCCCTTAAGAGATTAGCGCAGCTTAATTATACATGTAGCCTCTTAATAATGTGTAATCAGTAGGGATTAACTCAATCACTTTATCAAACATAAATAACACTATCTGTTGAGTGGCCATAGCTCCTATAGCATTACCCCCAAAATGTGGTTGCCCGGAGCCTTAATTATTTTAATAGGGTGATGTGATAAAACAAAGTTTGAAAGTGGGATAGTATTAGTTGTGACACTTTTCTTTGAACAGTTTGTTGCAGCAAATTTTCAACTTTGACATTCTTACGGCTGTAAGAAATCTATGGCTGTAATAAAGAGACATGAGAGTTGCCCGGAGCCTTAAATATTTTAATAGCTCGATGTGATAAAACAAAGTTTGAAAGTGCGATAGTATTAGTTGTGACACTTTTCTTTGAACATTTTGTTGCAGCAAATTGTCAACTTTGACATTCTTACGGCTGTAATAAAACTATGGCTGTAATAAAGAGCCATGAGAGTTTAAAGGCAGTGGACACTATTGGTAATTACTCAAAACAATTATTAGCATAAAACCTTTCTTAATGGTGACAAGTAATCGGGAGAGGTTGATGGTATAAAACATTGTGAGAAACGGCTCCCTCTGAAGTGCCATAGTTTTCGAGAAAGAGTTAATTGTCCACGAATTCGATTTCGAGACCTCAGATTTAGAACTTGAGGTCTCGAAATCAACCATCTAAACGCACACAACTTCGTGTGTTAAGGATGTTTGTGTTTTCAATAATATCTCGCAACTTCGATGAGCGATTGAGCTAAAATTTTCACAGGTTAGTTATGTTATGCATATGTTAAGATACACCAACTGTGAAGGCTAGTCTTTGACAATTACCAATAGTGTCCACTGCCTTTAACACACCTTTTTCAAACCATCTTTCCAATGTTATACATGGATTAGGCCCCAATTTCATAGAGCTGCTTAAGCAGGAAATATTGCTCAACAATTTTCTGCTAAGCAGAAATGAGCAGGAAAGGATACCATTCACAAATAGTATGCCTACTTGTGACATGGTAGTTTGGCTGGAACCGTATTCTGGTAAGCGTAAAGTCATGCTTAGCTGCTCTTTGTGCGAAGCAGCTCTATGAAATTTTGCCCTGGAATAATTTTTGTCTCGCAACTTCAGTTTGAATCCTACCAGGGGCACTATACGTGAATTGGGTTGTTCAGTCCCTACCTGGCTGCAAGGGTTTTTCCTGGAATAATTCTCTGGGGTTTTCCTCCCACATCTGAAACAGAAATTTCGTCATCGTCTTCTCACCATGTCCAGATGCTAAAAAGGCTTTGACAAGCGTAGATGTAGATATAGATGTTATGTAGGGTGGATAAACCAAAGCAAACCAACCGGTGTATTTGCTTTTTATCCCATTCTAGGAAAGTTTCCTGTCTTCCCACAATGACCCAAGTGAGTGTTTACCGAGTCCAACTGGGTCTACTTCCTTCCTGAACATTATTAATTAATTATGTTACCATTTGAATGTAATCTCTGTACTTTCCCCTACAGGTGTTTAACACATGGCCATATAGTGGTATAAATGTCAACTTTTACTCTTTTAAGTGACAGTGATTGTTGGCTATTGATATTTCAGACATGCTAAGAGACTAAGAACTATATTATTCAAATAAAAAGTCAATATCAATACCTAGTTTTGTTCTTCAAAAGAAAGAAATTCTTAAATGAAACTCAAAATATTTTGTTAACTAGACTGATAAAATAGAGGGTCTTTCATTTTCACTTTCGATTTATGAGCATAAGTTATTGTGAAAATGTTTTCATCACTTCTCTCTTGTTGTCATTATCCAAGTAAATTATTAACCTAATGCATTGTTCTTCTCAAACGGTTCAAACGTTTCAAAAGCACAACGAGATTTTTTCTGAAAAACAAAACAAAAACATGAGCACTCGTCCTTAACAGACTGTTTATACTTGTGTCTCAACGAGACAATTTAGGACACAAAAAATACATCAAGTCAAGACCTATGGTACGCCTTATTATCCAAATTATAAAATCTAATTGACAATGATTTAAAAAACTAGTTTAAGGTCTCCCAGCACATTAGCACAGTATGTTTTTAGTTTACAGGCATTTAAAAAAATTCACGACAAAAACAATTACAGGCGCCAGCAAAGTCCCTGAATTTATTTTCCATGTCAATTTCGTCTTAACATTTGGTTTTGTTTATCTTCCACTTGTTATACAAAACTCCCAAGATGGTGTTACTGTGTTGGCAAATAGCCCAGAGAAAGGGGAGCTGTTAAAGGGACACTCCAAAATGTATTAAAGTGGCAAACATTTCTCTACATTGATTTGATTGTAGAGAACTGGTATTTTGTTTTCCATTCAAGGATGAGCCCGAATGAATATATGAACAAATATGTTTTACTATTTATATGCAAGTTTTGTTTTTGTTTTGATCTTTTTGATTTTGTTGATATATATATATATATATATATATATTTTTGGGGGGCCTATAATTTAATTAAGCAATCACTCGTTTTATTGGTGACATTTGTGACAATTATCAGGCTCATGTGAATTTTGAGAGGCCAAGTTTGACACTTCAAAATAGAAAACAATGCTGTGTATCTTCTACGATGTCGAGAATTGATAATTGTTTTAATGTTTTCTCAAAAAGTAAAGCATTTCCATGGAATAATATTTCAAGAGAAGTCTTTTACTATTATACCATCTGTAAACCCTGTAAGTTATTTGTACATCTGGAATTTTTTTCCTTCTTTTTCTGTTCCGAAACTGTATAATGGCTTTAAATTGTGAACATTTTAATCAAGGTTTACCTATTTCTACCTCTGGTCCATGCCTCCTGTCAAATTCACTCCCCTTTAACTGGTAATGGACTGGTATTGTTTTATTAATGTAGATATAGTTACAATCCTGCTGAGTCAAAACGAAAGCATTGTCTCAAGTGAATACCATCATGGATGGTACGATAACTTGAGAGTAGTGCAACCCCCCTTCTCTCGAATTTATGTCACAATTTTTTATTGGGCTCTATTTTCATTTACATTTTGACTCATCTGTGCCTGGACAATTTCAACCATTTCAATTATTTGTTTCAATGCTTCATGGACTTTCTTCTCAAGCCTAGCAGAGTCTGAACTAACGAGACTGCAACATTTCTACTTTTTTGGGGTCTTATTATCACAACTAAAACTTGACAATTTTTTTCAAAAATGTTATTGTACAAAAAGTTGCGAGAAAATAGTAAACAGCCTGAGTCTTTTGATAAGGTTAAAAGTTAGTGAAAAATTGAGTTTGTAACAGGTTTTTTTAAATATATTTTTATTTTTTATATTTTTTGTAAGAGATTGTGAAATTGTAATTTTCTTTTTTAAAGTTCAGGAGTTGACCTTCATGTAGGCTTACATGTCTTCATGACCCTTTTTACCTGCATTTGGCTCAGTTTGTGTGCTTGAGGGTTGAAGTTGTATGTGTTCTTCAGGGCAATGGTTTTGCTGAAGTCTAAAAAGAGTTATGAGTCATTTTTAATGGGAAGTTTTTTGTTTACACCAAAAGTAATTAAAGGAACACGTTGCCTTGGATCGGACGAGTTGGTCTATGAAAAGCGTTTGAAACCGTTTGTTATGAAATGCACATGGTTAGCAAGATGTTTTAAAAGTAGAATATGATGATCCACACAATTATCACTCAAAATTGCACGATTTTTATTTTACGTCGCGAACTAACACGGTCGGCCATTTATGGGAGTCAAATTTTTGTCTCCCATAAATGGCCGACCGTGTTTGTCGACGAGGTAAAACGAAAACCACACAATTTCGAGGCATACTTGTGTAGATCATTGTATTCTACTTTTACAACATCTCTCTAACAATACCGATTTTATAACAAACGGTTACAGAACGCTTTTGAAAGACCAACTCGACCGATCCAAGGCAACGTGTTCCTTTAATGCACTTCACTTTTCTTAAAATGTGTTTATCTTCTCCTATTAACAGCCCATTCCACTTTGTAAACTTGTATGATCAGTTGGACTTGGTAACAGGGGTATTGCATTTCAGTCTCCAAGGTTATAAAATCAATACAAAAGTAAAATAAGCACTTAATTTCTTTTCCTTTAATAGTATTAATGGCTCATTCCACTTTGTAAACATGTGGACTTGATATCGATAAAAACTGTATTATATTTCAGTTTTGTTTTAATCGACTCCAAGGTTAGAAATTTAAATTAAAACAATAGTATTTTAGCACTTAATTTGTCCTTCTTCTATTAAAGGCTCATTCCACTTTGTAAACATGTGTGATCAGTTGGACTTGATATTGATAAGAGGCGTATTGTACTTCAGTTTTGTTTTAATCGACTCCAAGGTTACAACTTTAAATCAAATCAAGGAGGAAACCCAGAGGGCTCATGAAGTTCTAAAATTGGTCCCCATGGAGGGCTTTATTAAAACAAATACCAGTGACTGCAGGTCTTTGTGGAGAAGGGGGGGGGGGGGGTTCACAGGACCGGCAACATTGTCAGCAACATGTATATACTTTAACAATAATAATAATAATACGCAGTATGAGACGATTAATTTGGCTAGGTTCAAGATATTTCATTTACATTTTTATATTAATTTTATTTTATATTTTATTCAGCATCCAAACAGCGCATACGCCAATAACAGGATGGATACAAATATTTAACATTATCAAACAATAAAATGTAATAATAATTTATAGGAAATGAGCAACACATAAAAACACTGACAAGGCAAGAGGGTAAAGCATAAAATAAAATCAGACAGAAATCATGCAAGACCCAAAATAAAGGACAATGGACTAGAGTGGCAAGATTGGTTACACAGTAATTTGCAGTAAAAAAAAAACCACACAAGGCCACCAGACTTGTCCATTCACAAGTTTACTGGTGAATGGACACTAAAAATAACTTGCCTCTCTGGGCTGACTTCCAATGTAAAATTGGAGCCCTGCAGTGACAAGTGTAATTTCTATTGAATCAAATGCATCCTAAAACACTTGAGGTGCTCTGCATTGATGCAATTTAAAATCGATGCCGGTAGAAAAATTAAAAATTACACATTCCAAACAAGTTTTACAATAGGTCTCTATTCAGCATATTTATTTTATGCCAATGGTGTTATTTTAAAATTCTTATCCCAAATATACAAAAAGTCCAGTGCCTACATGTACACTCTTAGACTTTGGGTTAGAATACTTTACTATTATTCTGAATTTTGTTGTTTGATGTCAGGCAAGTGAACACAGAAGCAGAATTTAAATTTGTGAGTGAAGCTTCTTTGCATGGTGGCTATGAACTTCTTTTCCTTTGCGTGGGGTGGGACGTGGGGTGATTGTTACATATAAAATGATTGAATATTTTATTCCCGGCTAAATTGCAAGTGTACTCTTCCATGTTTGTTTTTCCATATGCAAGATCTGATTGAAATTGCCAGTTTCCAGTTTACCTCCTTGAAAATCAATCATGCGATGCATATACAAAAACCTTCATCCAATTTGTTCTCTGCCATTAAAAGTTCAGGTTCAACTCCATCAGTTCATCAATAAAACAATGTGGACAACACTTGCCACAACATTTCCCCCATCCCTTTCCCTCCAAACAGAAATATGTTGAAGTTTACCACTCATCACCCTGGTCCGATAAAAACAGAGTATAAATTGGGGTCTAGATGTCTCCCAGTGTATATTATTTCTGACCACTACCTTGGGTCAATGTTTGACCTTAAAGAGGGGGTGGTGGGAGACAAGAGATTGGCTGAAGTGGCACCAGCTCTATGCCATCAATCACTGGAGGGGGCGCTGAGTGGATTGAGCAGGGCAGAGGTCTGGCCAGTCACTTCTCATCAATTTCATTCTCACCTACTGCTTGTACATGTATAGAAAAGTGCAGTATAAGTTAGCCCCAGATCTTTCAAATCGAAGACAAGAAAAACATCTTTTTGTGTTAAGTCCAAGTCATACGTGTAGAAAAAGTTCAGCGTAATAAGTTTCTGTGGTATTCTGCAGGTGTTTTTAAGACTTTATTATTATTATAAAAGCAAATAGCAGAGGGATAATCAGGAAAGTTTTGAAGACTTTAGGCCTACCCCTTTAACGCACTTTTGAAAACTGCATTGGCAAAAGTAACCGCCAACTTCTTCATTTCATTTCCCCTATTTATGTCTCAGGCCTCACCTTACCTTACCTTAAGGGGCTTGTGATGGGCCACCTTCATACAAATTGTAAAAAGTAAATTATGATGCAAAAATCTGTAATAACTATACCTTTGTCTTAGTATCCTTGCATTACGCTGGCATGGAGGTATGGAGGTGTGGGGACAGAATCTCCCATTAGTCTTAAAAAAGTTGAATTTACTCCCCAAGCTGAACCTTCTAAGCACTCAAAGATTTTATTACCATACTAGTTTCTCAGTGTTTATTTTAAAAACAAATTGTTTATTCTTCCAAAATATGATGTTGCTGGAGTTTTTTGATACAACTCATCTGGACTTTAAAAATCACGTCAAAAAGTCTATCCAGAATAATGGATTCTGGGGTCTGGAAGCTGTTTCAGAATAAATTGCCAATAACTGTAACCTATCACTCGTCAATGTTCTCATGGGTCAAAAGTGCCAGCCTATAACTTTTGCGGTGAATTGTTTGAAGTTGTATCTTTGCAGAGGGTTAGTTGACATCCGAGGAACCCAGTGGCTTAATTAATACTGACAGGGGCTCGTAATTTGTGGCTGAAATATTGCAGGAATTTCTAAAGGATTATTTGTTTTGGTGTAGGACAAGATTTGTGACAAGATGTGAAGCTCCCTCAAGTTTAGATTTTTGATTATTTGCGCTCCTTCAAATTTGATTTGTAATTTTTGTGATAACTTTTTTTTATTAACTTTTTTTTTTTTTGGGGGGGGGCATTCAAGAGTGCCCAGTTTAATAGTTTCACAGTAGCAAAAACATTTTTTGTTTTACTCTGTCAAAATTGAAAAGAGTCCCCTTTATTTTGGAAAACAGCACTGGAACAAACGAAGATTATCAAAAATATAAACAAATCTGGACCCCACCCCAAATAAACTTGGTCTAGAACTTGGCCTGTTGAGGAGCAGATACTAAAGTATTTGTAGTGCATGCGTTACTCTAGACTTGTAGTCAAGTCTTTAAATGTTTGTCGTGGTGATAGCGTTCTGACTCTTCTTATCGTGACACTGGTGATGTTCTCGCCAGACTGCTGGCCCCTGCGAGACTACTGCTCTTGTGACTATAGCATCTCTCATTTAATGGAGAGATCGTAGGGGATCGTAGGGGAGCCAGCAAACTCGCGGGAGAGCAGTGATCTCACTAAAACAGTCTACTACCGCGAAGATCTAGCTACCGAGAGTTTTACGCTAGCCTGGCGCGAGAGCGGTAATCTCGCGATAGAGCAGTGATCTCGCGAGAGCAGTCTTGGAACACGGAGAGCTAGCTAACTGAGTGTATTACGCTATCTCAACATTAAGGACTTGTCCACAAGTAATAGCGTTCCAACTCTACGCAATTCTTGCAACATTGGTGATGTTCTCGCGAGACAGCTGGTCCTTGAGAGCTAACTAACTATTAGTGTATATTATGCTATTACAACATTAACGACTTGTCCACAAGTCTAGTGTTACTCCTACTTCGCTAACATTTCTGTCCTGGTGCAGACAGGCGTGAATGCTGTCTACATGGATGTTTGTCCCTTGTTGACCTTAAAAGGTCATTCAGCAGAGGCTGACGTTTCCAAGTTGATGGATTGGCTGACAACCAATGGATCCTATCCTGTCCTTGCAAACTGGGATCAACCAAAACTCAATGCTTAAAGGGTGTATGTACTTTTTGTAGGACAAAAGAACACAATGTCCACAGATTGACACTAACTTTACACAGTTTAAAGAGAATGATAGTAGAAAGCTTCCCTGAAAAAATTACGTGCTGAGGTGCTGTAATTTTTGGGTAATGAGTAAAACAATATCATGAAAATAATTTTGGTCTCATGAAGCATTCAGCATTCACAAACGTATTTTCATGACATTGTTTTACTTATTTCTCAAAAACTACAGCATGCACCTCAGTAAGTAATGTTTGAAGGGAAGCTTTCCACTATCATTATCTTCAAACCCTGTATGTTTAATGTAAATCTATGGACATTTTGAAAAAGTATCCAAATCCTTTAAAATGAAATATAGAACTGAAGTGATAAATAAATCATAGAAATTGTTTTACCCTCTGCGGTTATTCGAACTCAGACCATTTACCTTTAGATGAGAAATAGATCCCTTTTCAATAACGTAAATAAACAATTTGAAAATGTGAGATATTCATAACTGATCCATCTTGCAAAATTTTCTGAAATCAAACTCTTGGGATAGTATGAGGTTGTCTGTGAATGTTCATCTTGGCATATTTATCTTTGCATCCTACATTTGTTGAATAAAGAGAAGTGGCCAGGCAGTCCAATCATGAAGCTATATACTAGCTCCACGGTCCAATCAACTTTAGCTCTTTTCTGCAGTGATGTTTAAGAGTCTGTAAAGCTGGTAAAGTGGCACACCTGGGCCCAATAGAGCTGCTAAGCACCAACATTTGCTTAACATGAAATTTCTTCCCTGATAAAAACATGATTACCAACAAAATTTCTGTTTGTTTCATTTTGCTTCTGACGGGTATACAGCTGTTGTTTGCATCATGTGGAAATTTGGTTGGCATTCCTGTTTTTTACCAAGGGAGAAATTTCATGCTGAGCAAATTGTTGTGCTTAGCAGCACTATGAAATTGGGCCCAGTCATTTTTCTTATACATTTTTTTTTAAGTGATAAAAGAGTTGGTCTTGCAAAGTTCTGATGATCCAACTGGTTCAAAGGTTGGTGTGGGTTCTGGGGAGAAAAGTAAGCCTAAATAATTCCCTTTTCTATTTACAGGTGACCATTTGAACCATAACCCATGCACTTTGTAATGTCTATAATTTAACAGCAGGAAAAATAAACCTGTTCACTCAAAAGAAAATATACAACATGGTTGTCAGTGTTTTTTGGGGGTCTTACACAAGCCATTTATTTTGGTTGTTTCTTCAACCAATGACCTTCTAATGACAAGGCCATAGAGGGACCCTGCACCAATATAATAAATTGTCTGATTTATGCTCACTTTTTGCCTCTGAAACAGGTGGGTCCACATTGTGATATTATTTTTTATCCTGAGCTTTGTAGGAGGAACAAAAAAATCATTAAAATGACCTGCTGGTGAATGGTTCCCAGGTGCCGTCCGAACCCCAGGGATTATATTTCAGAGGAAGGCTTGTTTTCTTTCCTGTCTGCCATATTTCTAGGAGTGGAAACTGAATGAAAATATTGTTGTTTTAGAAAAAAAGGTAAATTATTTTGCACCCTTGTTGGTCCACAGGTGTGTGCTGTGCTTGCATAAGGTGTTTTTTCCACAGAGGAATATTGTGTGGTTAAAAAGGCCTTTTGTCTGAGGTTTGAAGTGTTATACTTTCTTTTAAGACGCAAAAGACTTGTTCTAGAAATAGAACTTGGTGTATCCCAACTTATCCATGAAATAACAAATCTGTGAAAATATTGACTCAATTGGTCATCAAAGGTGTTGCAAAATTGTGTGCTTTAAGATGCCAAAGCACCTAATAATACTATGATTATTAAAGCATCTATCTATATAGTGAGAAATTACCTCTTTCTCAAAAACTATTCTACTTCAGAGGGAGCCGTTTCTCACAAATTTGTATACTATCAACAGCTCTCCATTGCTCGTTACCAAGTAAGTAACAATTATTTCGAGTGATTACCAATATTGGTGTTGAGTGCCTTTAAAATCCAATTGTTGAAGAATAAGGCACACCATTTCAGCTCCTTCTGTCTCTTAAAGAAACTCCTTAATCTCCAAACAATTCAACTCAAGGTCTCAATTACAAGTTAGTGACAGATATGCATCTTGTTGCTAGTCCCACTGGGTGACTACATGTCACCTATGGACCAACCCCTCGAACATACATCCCATCATGCAATATTATGTTACATTGTAGATATGCAGCTCTGAAAAAGAAAGATAAAACATAAAGCAATATTTTTTTTGGTAATCTAGGTTTTTTTCCAGCAGGCTTTGGCAGTTCTATATGCAGGCCTGGAATTTTTATACTTGAAAGGGCCAAGCCATATTCATTTTGCAAAGAGCACTTCCAGTGGAAAATCTTAAGGTTAATGGGATACTTAAAAAAAGGGGGCACCAAGGCAAACCAAGGGGCCAGGGAGGCCATGACGTTAAACTTACATTGTTGTGACTCGTGCCCCACTTAGTTTTTGCTTAGCAAAAAATTTGTCAAGCAATATCTTTAGCTTGACAGATTTATAAATTTGCCCCCTGAACTAATGAGGCGGTGCAACTTATGCGGATCTACCAAGAGAAATTTTCTGACGACTTGAGAATGGTTGTTGATGGTTTGGATAAGCTTTACCAAGCCACTCAAAATGCTGGAAAAAAAGAAAGAAATTTCTGGCCAACATCTTGATTAATGTGTCTGGATTTTGAAATAAACAATATCACTCAGGGCACTGTACATGTCAGCTGTTGCTTCGTGCTCTAACTCAATTTGTCACATTTTGGAGTTTGATAAGATTTGATGTTCAGTGAACTCGTTGAAACATGAGTTCTTGCAAAGCCCTCCCAACATGCCCTTTATGCATTTCATGCTGTTAGTTCAGTTACATTGTTTTAGGAAATACCTTAAAGGGACTTGCTCATAAACTGATCCCATTTGTACAAATTTATATAATATTTGACGGTAAGCTTAAAGATGTCGGCTAATCAGGGCCAAATTTCATGGCTCTGCTTACAAGCGATCTCTGCGCTTACGATCACCAATCTCTGGATACGTGCATGCATAGAATGCCTAGTAAGGTGGAGTACGCATGCGCACGAGCCAAAGTTCCCCGCTAATCCATAAAAAACGCTTGACGTATGCACAGAATTCCCTGATTCCGCAAGCGCTGTTTATATTTGCTTACAGTAAAGCAGAGCCATGAAAGTGGGCCCCAGCTTTATAGAGAAACACATTTGTAGCTAAACAAGATAACGTTTTCAGGGAAAGTTTAAAGGCAGTGGACACTATTGGTAATTGTCAAAGACTAGCCTTCACAGTTGGTGTACCTCAACATATGCATAAAATAACAAACCTGTGAAAATTTGAGCTCAATCGGTTATCGAACTTGCGAGATAACGAAGTTGTGTGCGTTGAGATGGTTGATTTCGAGACCTCAAGTTCTAAATCTGAGGTCTCAAAATCAAATTTGTGGAAAATTACTTCTTTCTCGAAAACTATGGCACTTCAGAGGGAGCCGTTTCACACAATGTTTTATACCATCAACCTCTACCCATTACTCGTCACCATGGAAGGTTTTATGCTAATAAATATTTTGAGTAATTACCAATAGTGTCCACTGCCTTTAAGATAAGATCCCCTTGGGGTCCCAAGTGTACCATACAGTGATTTTTAAAACACATAATTATCCCAAAGGGAAAGTACGGTGTCTGGCCGAGCGGATAAGAGCACCGAACTCGAGCTCTGGTGCATCTGTTCAGCAGAGTGTGTGTTCGAATCCCGGTCGTGACACTTGTGTCCCTGAGCAAACAATTAACTATAATTGCTTCTCTCCACCCAGGGGTAAATGGGTACCTGTGAGGGCAGAGATGGTCCTTGTGATTGATTTAGGGAGCTGAGATGATTTAAGGAGTGATTTAAGGCCCAGTGACCAGGGGTAATAATGTGAAGCGCTTTGGGACGCCCTCCGGGTGTGAAAAGCGCTATATAAAAACGGGTTATTATTGTTATTATTAGTAGTAGAGGGTTAGAGAGGTGCAGTGACTTCTTGGAGAAATGGCTATTACCAAGGAGTTTGCAAGGGTTTGTAGTCTCATCTTGGGTTGGGACGAGTTACTCATCTTACTTAGGACTAGCCTTAAGTTTTTAATATCCCCTAGGACTAGTCCTTAGTTAGGACTAGTCCTAACTCTTTGTGAAATCGACCCCTGGTCAACCAAAGTTTCCTCTGTGTTTTCTGGGAAATGCAGCTGGTATGAAAGGGATTAAAAGTCGTGCAGTGTTGGACTTGACTATGGTGTGGTTTTGTGCCTAACATCTGGGGAAGTTGTGTTTTGAGACTGCCTGCACAAAGCCATCGGGAAAAGTAGTCAAGACCTAAAGTGGTCAAGACGCCACAAACTGACGTGGGCTAATTCTGAATTGTGGTTCACCAATGATTTAATAATTTGTTTGGTTAACCACAGCTCTTAATAATAGAAAAGGGAATTCCCTGGGCATGTATTATGATGAGTGGCAACTGACAAAGGATTTGTCTGTTGCAAACTGCTTGCCAACTAAAATTACCATCCATTGGTATAATATTAATAAAAGCAAAAATTTGTTTATGGTGTCATATATGACCCATAGAGCAGAGTCAAAAGACACTGCTGTTGTTGAAACAGGACAATTTAGTGCCTTCATTTTAGTTAATTTTATTTAAATATAAAAAGATTGAATTTTACTAATCGTGATCTTGATGAAATGGCGGTATACACAACATTTCTGTATTGTATTTGTATTGTATTGTATTGTATAATTGTCCTTAAAATTATGTTCAATGGTAAAATCCTGTAATATCATCAATTTAAACCAACATTCTATCACATAGTTTACTGCAATTACTGCACCATTCCTTTTTAGTCGGATTTGTGTAGTGTTTTCATTTCCTGCTATTCACTTCGTTTATCATGAGTTCTAAGCACATTGTTAGTCCATAATCAACAGTCTTTGATGCAAACAGAATTCCAGGTCTACTAAATAAAACTCCTACAACTTTACAATCAATCAGCAGATATAATAATGTTTGTTGTGAATAGAGAGGATGTCTAACCAGCATACTCTGAATGTGGTTAACCACATAACCCCAGGCTTGTTGAAAACACAGACCAATTTAAGGGTACCTTTGTGTGAAAGGGTTAGAAACTTGAAGCTGTGGTGTTTACAGTGAATCCAATATTTTTGTTAACCTTGGTTATATAGCATTCATAAATACCTCGGACAGTTTCGCTTTTCCTACTGGTGGAGAGCACGTCACGTGGGTATGTATAAACCTTTGTTTATGACCGGTAAAAAGTGTTAATTCATGGGCGTGACACGCGACCTTGCACCTGTTCTTATAAGACAGTTTCTTCAGTCCTATTCGTGGAGATCAACAGCTGAAACAGTTGTGCCACATCACGCGATACGCGCGACGCGCACATCATTCCCATATTAGGAGTTGTTTACTCGAGGGCGGCGGAGGGCTTTACCATTTCTTCATAGCTGGAAGAGTGTTGTGTTGAAAGAAATCATTTAACAATTATAGTTTCAGCATTTATTTTACTTTTTGACCAAAAAGTGGTATTTATGAATGGGAATCAAAGTGTGTTGAATCGGTTTTCAACTAGTGGTTTAAATATAGTGGTTCTTTATAATTTACCTCGACTTCGTCTCAGTAAAATTACCAAGAACCAGGCCTCGGTGGGATTAAACCACCAGTTGAAAACCTCTTCACCACATGTTTAACTCCCTTACTATAACACATTCAACATGTGCAGAAGTGTGTAACAAGACATTCTCATTTGGGGGTGGGGGGTGGAGTCAGGGGTATCAATAATGGTTTGCGGTAACACAATGTGTGTATCTTCTTGCTGGATAGATTGTGTTCTTTTGAGAACTTGTCTTGCTTTATATTATACTACCCTAGAGTGGATTTTTTTGGAATTCGGAAGACTTTCAGTTCTGAAAAGAACTATATATCCTGCTTTTTTCTTCTACCTAGGCGAAAGGTAGAAAATCGGCCGGGAATATAGGCCTACTACTTTTGATTAAGGAGATCGAGGGGACTTCTTGTTGAGTTGTTATTAACTTCACTACTTCAGAGTGAGTTCTTAAAGGCCTGGTCACACAGGCCCGATAACGAGAACGAAAGAAATGCACGCCCTCAATTGTTTGAATTGCCAACCAATCGAGGGCGTGCATTTTTATCAGTCTCGTTTTCGTTCTCGTTATCGGGGCCTGTGTGACCGGGGCTTTTTTTATCTCAACGTTTCAACAAAAACTATAGAGGATTGGAATGAGTTTTATATCTAGAAAACCCTGAGATACTTTTCCTTTAAAATATTCTCTTCTTCTTTTCTAGAACTCCGCTGCAGTTTATTTTTAGGGTTTGGATCAATAGCCCGAGGTGGTTAGTACATGTCGGGAGGGATCAAAAGGAGAGTGGGTTTAAAAGAGCTGTTAATGATTCACAGAGAATGCAAACATTTATTCAAACCTGATGGGTGTTCCTCAAAAGAAATCACACACAAAGTTGGAGACCCAAGTTTGTTGTTGAAAGTTTACTCGCATGCACTCTTGTTTTCAAAGCTTAGAATTAATGGCACATCATCAAATACATTAGGGCACAGGCCAGACTCAAAGCTGAAGACAAAAGTTTTCTGTGAACGTTTACTCGCATGCACTCTTGTTTTAAGAGCTTATAATTAATGGCACATCGTCACGTGGATAGTCCTTAGAGCACTGGCCAGACTCAAAGCTGAAGACAAAAACTTCCTGTCAAAGTTATTCTTCTTATTTTCAAAGCTTAGAAATAATAGCACAATACATAACAGACATTCCAAGCAAAGCAGGTTGTCGAGATGAGTGATCGAAAGTCTTCCATTGATAGAAAAAAAAGGAGACCTCTTTGCTAACCTTCCAAATAAAGCATTGCACTCTGGGGAAAAGCAGCATAAATATTTCTCATTTGGTGATGTGAAGTGGATCTGGATTTGAAATAACCGGAAACCTTTCAAGATCCTGAGAACACAATCAAAGTTGGTTTTGATTATCAAAACAACTTGTATCCCAAAATACACATCCACTATATATCTTCCATACATGCCCATCTCTCTCTCCCACCCCCTACTCCTCCCAACACCCTTCCCACTCATCACCCCTCCCCACCCTGCCCCGCAGTACAACCCTACCTGACCAAATTCACTGCCAAGAAATCTACAATTTTCTGTTAAAGGCAGTGGACACTATTAGTAATTACTCAAAATACTTATAAGCATAAAACCTTTCTTGGTAACGAGTAATGGGGAGAGGTTGGTAGTATAAAACTTTGTGAGAAACAGCTCCCTCTGAAGTGCCATAGTTTTCGAGAAAGAAGTAATTTTCCACGAATATGATTTCGAGACCTCAAGTTTAGAACTTGAGGTTTTGAAATCAACCATCAAAAAGTACACAACTTTGTGTGACAAGGGTGTTTTTTTCTTTCATAGTTATCTTGCAGCTCCGACGACCAATCCAGCTAAAATTTTCACAGGTTTGTTATTTTATGTACATGTTGAGATACACCAAGTGAGAAGACTGGATTTTGACAATTACCAATAGTGTCCACTGCCTTTAAACACAAAATTCAGCCTGTAAACTCTCAGCTCTATATTGCATCTTCATATGCACTTCAGAGAAAGCAGTAAAATTCTGATTCATTTCTTGGTTTATGTTCAAATACGGTTAATAGATCACTGGACTCAATATGGAAAATTTGACACGCAATTTGTGTTTTTTAAATCATGTATTTAAGATTGATGTAAACAAATTATGTACCGAGAGGTTTATTTTTATAACATCCTGGAGAACTATTATAGTAACCAATGGTATTTGTGTTGGGTAAAAGCATGATTTGGGTATTCTGCTTTTCTTGTTGTGTACAATGAGAACTGTATAAATGCTCATTTCTTTCTGAGGGGGGATTCGAACCCATGTCCAGGGTGATTCGAACCCATGACCCCTGCGATTTGTTATTACATTGGAAATGCTTACATTCAGTGATTTTTATGACTGAACAAAAGTTATACTGTGGAAAACTGCTTACATTAAAGATGCTATGTCAGATTTTTGGCCGTTTTTGATCCAAAAAGTTTGATTTAAAATTCAATAGGTATTTTGATGGGGGTCGAGAAAGTTACAAGCTTTCATTTGAGCCATTGCTCTAAAAAGTCTGCCAATTATTAGTAGCAGTGAAATAAAGTGCTCAAAATTAGTTTTTGTCGGGATCCCGACAATATATTATGTGACCAATGTGTTTTATAAGAAACGTTTTCAATTTTTGTCATGGTTCCTGACCATTCAAAGTAAAAGTTAAACTTTTTTCCGTTAGAGCGTGTGATGCTCTTTGAAATACCATTCACTCAAAAAAATCTATTTAGTAATGTTTGGGGCAAAAAATCTGACCGAGCATCTTTAACACAAACTAAACGGTGAGAATTCTCCTCCCAACCTTTTTTCCCCCACCAGAGGGGGATTCGAACCCTGCGATTTGTTATTTTATTAGAAATGCTAACAGTCAGTGATTTCATGATTATGCGCTTGTACAGAAAACTGTTTACATCAGCACAAACTAAACAGCGAGAACTCTCCTCCTACCTTTGTTTTGTGGTGGAGAAGACAGTTTTCTGCGGATACTTTCCTTAATGAGCCCTCGAGGGAACGGAATATATTCTGGCTGTTGGTTCCACACCATTACTAAAACATTTTGGTTCTTGTCAGAGTTGCAAAGTTTGGGAAATAATTGCACTTCTCTTGATCTTTGGAACAATATGACAGGGTGTTTACAATTGTGATCGTGTCAGGCCTCGAGAAAATAAAACACACTCTTGTAACATACATCTCATCAAATATATGATACAGAATTCTCTTACAAGGCTTATTTGTAATGGTAAATTTCCACGTTTCTATTCCCTTTTCCAAGTAAATTGTAACAATAGTTTTGATTGTAATTTCATCATTCTTTGACAATCAGAAAGGAAATAAAACATTTTAAAGGGAGACTAAATATGAACAAATCTAATATACTTTCTTCTGAGCCTTGAATTATCATTAAAACTGTTTTACTGAATGATAACAAAAAATCATTTCAAAATCTTCTTAAATCAAACTTTCATTTTCTTAAAGTTAGAACATCAATCAGCCTGATACTTCACAGAGGCAACAAAGGCGATTGCCTCCATGCCCCCTGGTCATTATCTTGGTGCCCTTGAAATGCTCCAGTAGAAATTTGCAATTTCCTCATCAGGGTGCCCTTTACCGAGGAGAAAATGCCTTGGTGCCCTTTAATTTTTACACTTTCAAAAAAAGAAGCACAGGTCTATATCAATAGGCCTACCAACAAAGTAACACACTTCTTTGTTTGCAAATGTTTGGAAAATATGTTTATTACAAATCACAAGAATGTTTGTAGGCCTACACTATCTCACTAGTAAATAAAAACAACTAGGAAAGAATGTGGCTGTTTTAAGTTTTTTTTTTTCACAAGAAATTGTTTTTGTCCTCAAAGAGTGTTTTGGGATGTTTTCAGTACAAACTGAGTCACAGTACTATGGTGGGTTATGGACCACACAGGTTGTTCAAAACGAAAGAGAACTCTTGTGAAAGTCTTGATGATCTTTTGTCACCTTCAGGTAGATGACCTAGTTTTTTTTTATTGTGACAATAATTTAATGCAAAACACGTGTTCCTTATAGAACAAAATTGAAACAAGTTTTGTAACCAATTCCTTGATAATGTCTGAAATCGAAATGAAACATGTTTTGAAAAAGGTACTTTCTTACAGAAATTTAATGTTATTCTGTTTATATCTTGGTAAATTTTGCTCTAGTAAAAAAAAATACCTAGGCCTAAATAGGATATCATAATCCTAATAAAATATTTGTATATTATGTGACCCGGTTTCCTAAGAGTACAATCTTTTTAAATCACAACAATAAAGTCATTTTGTTACCTTTCTTTGTGTACAGTAAATAACCAACAATGTGGAAAAGAGTATAAAACTCATTCTTGGCACTTACAGTACACAATTATTTCTCTCTTTTAGACCACCCTGTCAAAAAGACCCCATAAAATTACCAAGCAAACATGTACAAAACCAGACAAAGTACATTGATACCCTCTGATTCGTCATCCAAAATGAAAAGGCTCCAGGTTCACACCATGGAGGCCGAAACACACCAGGCCCTTTATGAAATGACCACCCCCTCCCCCTCTCAAAAGCAGGGGCTGTAAAAGTTTAATGATGCATCAAACAATTCCTGCTTCTTTCTTACATGGAAGTTGTCAAGTTGAGGTTGTTTGACTATCAATCCATTGCAGAGAGTTCCTCAGGGGACCCCCTAAATGACTTTGAGGAAGAGTCCGAAAGTCTACATCAAGTATGTTTGTTTACTGGATTGTTAAAGCAGTTTCTGGAAGTATAAATTGCTCACTTAGGACTTGTGTGATGAATAGGCTCACTGTTTGGGCTGTACCTGATTTTTGAACCTTGAAGTGGGTTCCTCCTCGGGAAATTTTGCCATTACCCCAAAAAGTTATTTGTTTATTTTTTGAGGTGATTTTGGGGGTATTTTAAATTGAATTGAGTGCTGGAAGTTTAGAATCAAGTTTTAACCCCTAATAATTTAATATCTTAAACTCTTTAATGTGTGCAAACAAGTTTTTTTTTTTTTTGAAGTTCTGCAAGAACATCCAAAGAAGATTCTTAAACTGAGCATTCTATAGAAACATTCCACCAACCTAAAGAAGGCAGTGAAGAAAATTTAAGTTTCGACCTGGGACAAAATTAAATAGGGAGAACCCATGCAGACGGGTAGGTAACTGGAAAAAAAACCCATTCACTTGGAAGGCTCAAGTCTGAGGATCAAATTGCAGTCCCGAAAGGCTGCCTTCAACAGCAGAAGATCTTTTTGAAACTATCAAATGCTCTCCTTATGAATGTTCTTGTCCTCTTTTTTACAGGTCTTTTTCCACATATATTCAATCTTGCCACAAGAGCGCGCATCACATCCAATGCAACTTGCGGTGAATCAGGGCCGGAGACGTATTGTCACCTCGTAGAGCATGTACCCATGGGGGGGATGCAGATGGAGCCATCCCACGCCCAGTGCCAGGTGTGTAACCTGTACAGCCAGGACGAGTTGGAGAGACGCTGGATCTATAACGCTATTGATGGAACCAACTCATGGTGGCAGAGTCCAACACTTGCTAATGGGAAACACTACCATTGGGTGACCATCACAGTTGATCTACAACAGGTAAAATGACTAGGGCAAGCCAGACTTTACTTATGTGATGCGATCAAGCAAAATGAGTCATTTGTAAACCCAGTCCATTTTACATTTGTTGTTATCCATTTGAAAACATCAAAGGGCCTAATCTATGCTTTGAATACTCTTAAAACGCCATGTTGATAACACCTTTTGCTTCAAAAGTTGTGACATTAGAAACACCAGAGACGCGAGAGAATAAAACTGAGAAAAAGGGGTTTTAAAGGAGAGTTGCTTATTGATAAATCCACCAATTCTTTTCAATGCTCATTTCAACCCCTTTTTATGTTATTTATCGGGAAGAAATTTGCCAATAAAAGGGAAGAGGGTTTGTCGGTGAAAATTTAGTGCAAAACATTTAAAACAGAGGGAATCTTGGTGGTACGACCCCACATTGACAATCGCAAAGCAATATTTACTTGGGCAGCTCTTAGTGAGTTGTGCAAATGGCAGTGCAGTTTGAAAGAAGCTGGTGAGAAATGGGAAGAGAGTGCCTCATTGACAAAAAAGGAAGTTGGTGCAAGTGCTTCGGATGTGTCCTCTTGTGAGGAGTGTGTAGGGAAGTCAAACCCAATTTGTAACCTTGCCTCTTTATGGAGGGATTTTATTCATCAACAAATCCCATGTGGTGAGGTTTTAATGCAGCGTTTATGGCATGTACCTAGTTTTGAAAATGGCGTATTAACCTCCAGGCGACCTGAAGGTGACCTCTTGGCGCACTGGATGGATTGGGTTATTTACTCAATGGTCCCAATATAGGGGCAAATAAAATTCCAGGAGAGGGTATTTCTTATACTTGGTTTACTCTTGGTTGTCATCGAGGAGGTTGTGGTTCGGTGTGAGGACGGCAGATGATTTATCTCATCAAAGATTATTTATTGGAATGACTATAAAAAAATAAAAAAAATAAAAAAATTCTGTCAGCAGCTAGAATCTGAATGTGTGGTGGCTTTGTGAGGATGAGTTTTGTGACTCACATCTGTCTCAATATGCAACTGTTGCGGTGGTAAAATTGTTAGGAATTTTGTTGATTTTCACGATATAAACAATCAGTGGTATTGTTTAATTCTAATTCTATTTTTAAATGATTTTGGTATGTGTAGGCATTTCAGCTAAATACCAAAAAATACCCAATCAAGTCGATGAAATCTATATGAATCCCCTCTTTCACTCTACATCAATTTAACATTCTATTGGATAAATTAGTAATTAGGCCAAGTAGAAAAAAAGGAATTTTGCTGATTTCCAAGATATGAACAATCAGTAGTATTGTTTAATTCTGATTCTTTTTTTAATGATTTTTGTATATATATAGGCATCTCAGCTAGATCCATTTTCTTACATTTTCAATTCAAGAATACATTTATTTCCATACTCTCATAAAAGAATAACGACAGTTACATGTATTACAGACTAAAGCAAAACATATTTTTAAGTAACAGTAAACATAAATAAATAAATCTTTCTGTGTTTCATTCTAATATATGTTTGGAACCAAGTAACACACCCAATCAAGTTGATGAAATCTATACGAATCCCTCCCTTTCACTCCACATCAAGTAAAAATTCTATTGGATAAATTAGTAATTAGGCCAAGTAAAAAAAAAAAGGAAATACAAGTTGATCGTCCGGGTTTTTCCAAAGAGAGGAGGACGAGGGCCTTTTTACATTTTACCTGGTGGCCACCAAGTATTTTAATTCAAACAGACAACAAATTTTTCAGTTTCAAGTCAACACTGACTTTATGTTTACAGTTCTTAAAGGATTGGTAAGTGTTATGAGAAATACTCAGAATATTTGACTTAAAAAAGAAAAAAGGAAAAAAAAAAAAAAAAAAAAAAGAAAGAAGGATGGGGCTTCAAAAGAGGATGAGTTAGGGGACCATCAATTGTTTTATTTTTTAGTTGACCTTATTTAGGAGAAATTAAAGGCTGTTTGCATGGGATAAAGAAAGTCCCACTCCACAAGTTTTCCCTTAATATGTTGAATGTATCAAAAACATTCTTTACTAAATAAGCCCACCCCAGTCATCAATACCAAACACTGTACATCTGGTATTTAACATGATAAGACCCATTTATGATTAAGGCAGTCCTAATGACGCCATACATAGCTGTAATATTATGAAGCCATACATTTTTTTATGCCTCAAACCCCAACATGACATGTGTGAACCTTCTGCATGCTCTAGCTCCCAGGGCACCCTTCCTTAAAGGGCAAGTGCAATACCAAAGAATTTTTGCAAAATGTTTGCAAACATTTAAAAATATTTGGGTACACCTCCTTTAATCCGGGTTGAAAAGGTGCACCCAGAGGGGAGTTTGACCCAGAATAATAGGGCAGTCACCCCCGGGGTACCCTCTTGGACAGTTTCCTTGATCCATGGAGTAACAAGATGCATTCTTTCCTATAGCAGTTATTATATCATGGTCTGCAGTAACATCATGCTTTCTCCAGAAGACGATCAGAGCATACAGATGGAAACGTTGAGTTGATAGTATAAAACATTGTGAGCAACGGCTCCCTCTGAAGTAACATGGTTTTTGAGAAAGAAGTTTTTTCTCACTAAAATTTGAATTTTATATTTGAATTGATTTTGAGAACTCAGCTGAGGTCTCAGATTCAAGCATCTGAAAGCACACAATTTGTGCGACAAGGGTGTTTTTTTATATTCATTATCCTTTCGCAACTTCGACGACCAATTGACGATCAAATTTCACAGGTTTGTTATTTTATGCATATGTTGAGACACACCAAGTAAGAAGACTGGTCTTTGACAATTACCACAGTGCATTTAAAGACAGTGGACACTATTGGTAATTGTCAAAGACCAGTCTTCTCACTTGCTGTATCTCAACATATGCATAAAATAACAAACCTGTGAAAATTTGAGCTTGATTGGTCGTCGGAGTTGCGAGATAACTATGAAAGAAAGAACAACCTTGTCACACGAAGTTGTGGGCTTTTAGATGCTTGATTTCGAGACCTCAAATTCTAAACTTGAGGTTTCAAAATCAAATTCGTGGAAAATTAATTCTTTCTAAAAAACTACGTCACTTCAAAGGGAGCCGTTTCTTACAATGTTTTATACCATCAACCTCTCCCCATTACTCAGTACCAAGTGAGGTTTTATGCTATTAATTATTTTGAGTAATTACCAATAGTGTCCACTGCCTTTAAAGAGTATAATAATTATTCACTTCCTTTCAAACGAAAAAAAAAATATCATTTTGTTTTTAGGACAGATATTATTCTCATCCCTAAGGATTTACAGATCTGTATTATCTCAGATTGGTCCAGGGGCAACTTCCCCCTAGCACCTGTCTCCAGCGTGATATAATCCAATCTCGTCTTGATACCAGGAGGATTCAAAGACATTCCTCCAGCTGCATCCCTAGGGTTGGGTCCAGATCATATTCTATGAATGAAAATGTCTGCCGAGGCTTACAAGTTCCACGTGTAGAGGCTCCAAAAAATAATTGGTTCCAAAAAAAGTAATTTTTCCTGTGACTTATTTGGCATAATTCTGGGCTAAGTCAAGTGAATTCCCAATTCAACAAGTTTTCCCACATGTACTTCTGAAAATGTCTAAATAAATTTGGTGATTTAAATTAAATAATAAAATAAATAATAAATTCCTGAACATCAAAACTCCCTGAAGATTTTATATGAGCTTGTTGTTAATTATTACCCAATTTCAGTTGGATATTTAAGTTCGGTTTCATTCTTAAAAAAAACAACTAAAACCACATGTTGCAAATTGTGTGTATAGGGCTATTACTCCCGGTGTTTGATCCCTGAGTGGCTTGTATAAGCTCAGTAAAGCCATTGAGAAGAGTAAGGACTAAATTTAGTTTAAGATCAATCCGACATCCTTGAAAAGTAATTTATTTTCATGAAAATGGCTTTATTTATCTAGAACGAAAAACAAAGTACTTATGCTCCTATCTCACTGAAAACTTAATAATTTTTGGATAAGGCACTGCTCTAGAATTGCAAAGGTTGTGTTACCCAAGTAATATGCTTGTTATTTTGTTTGTCACAGAACTCGGAAAAGTACCGAGTTTACAGTGCTTAAAACATCTGTGTAAGGGCAAAAATAAAATTAAAATTATTAATTTCTGTGAAAATATATTATTAACTATTGCAGTGCATACAATCCTCATACAAATGTTGAATGTTTTGGAGTCCAATAATTCCTTACCCCTTCCCCTGGTGGACACACTTCCAACTTCATCGAAAAACCTCAGTTTTTCCAGACGATGATGGTTTAAAAGTATCGTATTCCTAATCACTAATATGCCACAAGTCTCAGACGACTCTTGTATTCAAGGAGCTTCAAAATAAACCCAAGTAAGAAGTTAAGTAGCTTGCTTCATTATGAGGCGAAGAAATGTACAAAAGTACAAAAGTATAAATCCTTTTAGTATTTCCAATAGCTTTCGGGAGTAAATTGATACCTTATGTACTTTTTACTGTGTCGCTTTTGTATGAGTTGTATTTCAGAATGACATTGCTTCAGAATGAGTCTATGACATTATGTTGATAAAAACAGTTTGGTTTAAGTCTTCAAGCATTGACAATCACGATAATCTTCCAACTTTAGGCCGTGTCCGAAACGACGACTTCGGCTACAGCTACGTCTAGATCAGCGCGTCTGTCAGTGTTGAAGAATAGGCAGACGCGCGCGATCTAGCCGTAGCTGTAGCCGACGACTTCGGCTACAGCTACGTCTAGATCAGCGCGTCTGTCAGTGTTGAAGAATAGGCAGACGCGCGCGATCTAGCCGTAGCTGTAGCCGAAGTCGCCGTTTCGGACACGGCTTTAGTCTGATTTCCGATTTTGGGGGCCATTGGGAAAAAATTTGAGTAAATAGCTTCAAATGTCCATTAAAGCCTACATCATGTGTAGATCAGTGTAGAGAACAGTAATTGGTTATTTTATCAGTTAGCTTGTTGGGGGACCAAAGTTCTGGGTTGACTTCAAGCTGTGCGTTTCTTAGCTTCAAAGTTAGACCTTACCTAATGGCAGGCTGTTTTTGTCTGTTTGCTTGTTTGTTTGTTTGTCTGCTTACTTTTTGTTCAAAAGTTGATAAGCGGAAAAAAAAAAAAACCCAAAAACAACAACCCCAACTTACATAAAAATATGGCTTTTCAGGGTATTGTAATATTTTGTTTCACTGGTTAATGCTAGGTTGAAACTTATGACGGTTAAAATTTTATCAACGGATCAAAGCAACCATTACATTCTGCTACTTAAGTATTGCCAACAATCTACCCTAAGGTTGCATTGATCTGTATTCAAACTTCTAGCTGGTACTTACTGGTTTTTAATGAGTAAGTCTCTAAGCGCATTTTATAGTGCCAGTAGGAGGTACGGATATTGTACATGTATGTATTGTTTATTGTTAGGCTGGTTGTTTGGTACTTAGGCCAAGTCATCGGTTTTGTTGAATAACTGAATAGATGTTGAGCTTAAAATTTAAAGGGAACATTAAGGCCTGTAACATTTGAAGTTTTAAACTTAGTAGGAGCTGGTGTGAAACTCTGCATGATGGTTATACAGGAGGGTTTTCGGTACATGAATATTTCTTTTGATTTGAGTTCTGGTGGTTCTGATGGGAACTGATGGTGAATCAACGTTTCGATCAGTATGCTCTGAGTGTCTTCATGAAAAGCTGTCATTTGCTCTATTGGAGGCAGACAGTTTTAATGGGATCCTGCTGTGGAGATAAACCAAAAAGCCTTGTGAACATTTCATTTTTAAAATGGTGGTGACGGTTTTGAGATTTTGCTAAAAATCCTGAACAATTATGTCCAAACAAGAAGAATAATCCCCTATAAGAATACACAATCTAAGAAACATTACACACCCAGATTCAAATTTTGGGGCATAAAAACTGATATCTTTTTACATAACCACATATACTTCAAAGTGAAATGTTTCTTAAAATGCTTTCTTAATCGAAAGCTGCTGTAAGCTTCTAACCAAAAGATTTTACTGCAATTTTTAAAGTGATTAACAAACATGTACCTTCCCTTTAAATTGACCATTAAATGACATTTGCTGAGGTGAAACTATTAACCGCTTAGTGTGCAAATCGAAGGGTGCTCAAGGGAAGGCTTGTTTAGCACCCGGTCGTAACTTATCAAATCTTACCTGAGGAAAACCCTAAGTTCATTGTCATACTTATTATTGGTTTGTCGTTAATATGTCAGCACATCAGACATTCTTAAATACTCCACATACATTGTGCCACAATTTTTCACCTTTTCTCCTGGGTGGGGGTTGGGGTAGAATAGTTTTTAAATGGTTTGAGACGCAATAGAATACTTGTATTTGATTTACTTTTTTTAAAACTTTGAATCAGCATGGTTGATGTTGCATGTATGAAACATAATTGTTATAAAAACAAATTATTTGATATTAAGGCTAACTGTTGTTATGGCTTTTACAAGCTAGTTAAAAGTTAGAAGAAGGAAAACCACTATGAAGCAAATACCAAAAACATCCCGTCTTGATATTCTCAAAGTTAGCACCAATGAATGTGCACAAAATCCATGGCAAAAATTAAACTATTGTAGCAATTTTATTCAAAATCTGACCATTATTATTGCTCTCCAATGAAAGATAAACAAACAAACAAATAAATCAATCAATCAATCAATCAATCAATCAATAAATAAGATAAAATATCAATAATGCATCATATCTTTAGAAGAGAATGACACTTTCTGGTTTTACATTCAGACAATTATGTAGCAATTTTGAAGTTTACTTGGTGTATATTTGTTTGTATAAAGAAAGCGTTCCAGCTGGGAGAACGCTGAGGCTGATCGGACTCCAGTCCTAATTCTGAAGTTTTCTCAGCTATGCTTCCACATGGCCCAAGGCTCTAACATCAGCCTGTGTTTATTGATGCTCAATCTTTGTGTTTGATATGATGTCAAAACATATCAGTTACTGCTTCCATAATTCATGGGGTATTTGATGCAACCCAGAACCGAGGAGTGGTCTACATGTCGCTGGAAGGGCGCTTGTCATATTGTTGTCAAGTTTTCAACAAGTCTGGTACCTTTTGTGTATCAAGTTTTTGGCCATGGCATGAATCCTTACTCCACAGACCTGTTTTTATTTGTGTATCTTGACTGCCGAGAAAAAAACAGAGCAAATAGTAATGATTTTGAAGTTATCAGACAGCCCTTATTTTATTAAAACTCACATGCCAAAAGGAAAGTTGGCCGAATAGATTGCTTCAAAACTATGGAATGGAAAATTTTGTTGGGTGAAAAATAATATATAAAAAAGTATTAAAAAATAACAAAATTTTACAAATTTTCCTCTGAATTTGATCTCAGGTGTTCCACATAGCGTACATCATCATCAAAGCGGCCAACTCCCCACGACCAGGGAACTGGATCCTGGAACGCTCTATCGACGGCGTCAACTACGAACCGTGGCAGTACTACGCTTACTCAGACTTGGAATGCCTACGAGCGTACGGGATTGCCCCGGCTGTTGGGATGCATCGTTTCGTGAGGGATGATGAAGTGATATGTACGTCGTATTACTCACAGCTCGAACCATTAAGCAATGGGGAAATTCATACATCTATTGTTATGGGCCGGCCGAGTTTAAAGAAACCAAGTGAGACACTCATGGTGAGTAGAATTTGAAATTTGAAGGTTATTCGGAGGTTTTTCATTTTGATTTTACCCATATACACCGATGTGTATTACTATTAGCACTGTATACTCTGAAACAACAAACACACATAGGATTCGAACTGCCTCTAGCTACCGGGCAATCTCGGTGGTCTAGTTGGTATGACACTGCTCTAGAATTGCAAAGGTCGTGGGTTTGAATCCCACCCGAAGAAAGTGGTCAATATAAAATAAAAAACAGTTTGGCGTTTCGGACAAACTACTCATTTAGCTTGCTCGCATCACATTTTGCAAATTTTTAATTGGATTTCCATGGTACAATTCTGATTCCACTTCTCTACAATTCAAAACTCATCTCAAATCCCATTTGTTTCCTGTTGCCTATTGTTCAGTTTAATCCTTTTGTTTGCCTATTATTAGTGTATTAATTGCTAATTTGCTGCCATTTGTCTTTTGTTTTTTTTGTAAAGCGCATTGGTATTTCTTTCAGTTATGAATTGCGCTATATAAGAATTAGCTACTATTCTTCTTATTTTTGGAAAAATCCTTATTCCTCTCTCAGAAATTTATGTCCGCAAGATTTGTGAGGCTACGTTTCCAGCGGATACGAACGTTGCTCGGAGGTTTGATGGCCAATGGAAAGAACGGATTCATTGATGAAAATGTATACAATCGGGTAAGACACATTACAATGTTGGCTAAAGTGCTATTCATACAGCAGCAATTTAATTGAGGTCCCTTGCTTAATTTTAGCATGGTTGTAAAATGTAGCAATGAATGTTTGACAAGATATTGCAAGAGAACTTGGACAGTAGAACAAATTGTTGTCCTTTCACATGAGGTACATTTTTGTACAATTTTACAAGCATGCTACAATTTAGCAAGGGACCCTTGCTAAATTGCTATCGTTTGAATAGGGCTTAAGAAACTTTAAGGGAAGATGTATGTTTTTGGTAATCACTTAAATGCAGTGGACACTATTGGTAATTACTCAAAATAATTTTTATCATAAAACCTTACTTGGTAACAAGTAAAGGGGAGAGGTTGATAGTATAAAACATTGTGAGAAATGGCTCCCTCTGAAGTAATGTAGTTTTTGAGACCTCAGATTTAGAATTTGAGGTCTCGAAATCAAGCATCTGAAAGCACACAACTTTGTGTGTCAAGGGTGTTTTTTTCTTTCATTATTCTCACGCAACTTCGACGACCAATTGAGCTCAAATTTTCACAGGTTGGTTATTTTATGCATATGTTGAGATACACCAACTGTGAAGACTAGTCTTTGACAATTACCAATAGTGTCCAGAGTCTTTAATAAAAGCAATGGCAATAAAAACTTTTGGTTAGATGCCTACAGCAGCTTTTGATAGTTTAAAGCTGTTTCAGAAACATTTCACTTTGAAGTAATGTGGTTATGCGCCGAAATGTTTATTCTGAGAAGCATTACCACAGTTATGTTTCTTAATTTGGTCAAAAAACGCAACCATCTTTTGAAATGAAACCATGTTAGTTTTATTGTATACATCTACATTTATCGATCGACTGGTTAAAAAAACAAAAGGTATACTTTGCCTTTATGTTAACTTCTTTTACTTTGAGACATGCTTGTCGTGTTTGTGTTTATTAAAAGAAATTAGGGAGGGGGGGAAAGAGATAAAAGTTCCCTTCACTCATTTTTTTAAGAAAATTTCTCAAACTTTGAATTTCTTAGTTACATACTTATGAGTACATTTTATAAAGAGATATTTTGAATTCGACGATGCTGTCATCGAACGAGTCAGCTAGCATGTGTACTTGCCTATATTGTCACCCATGGTGCCAAACCAGTTTGCGCTTGATTACTCAAATTAGGGAGACTCCAGGAGTATGAATGGGGTGTATTTTTGGCATTTAGGAACACCCCAGTGGGTCGGCAATTGATTCAATTGCATATAGACAACCTACCCCATAAACAGATCAGGTCATTGAACTCAGAGTTAACTTGTAAGCAGTCCCGATGTCTGCTGGCCCTATGGAAAGGGTTATGGGAAAAAAGGCTTGACGCCTGTAATTCCTTTTTTTGTGTCAGTGGAGTGAAGTAGAACATCGAACACAAATTGGGGTGGTGGGACCTTATGCGTGTTTAAGGAACTGTAGATAGATTGTTGTTGGTTATTTCATTTAGTCGCAAGTTTCAAATTAGCGCTGTAGATGAAGCGAATAATGACATGGGGTTTGGCTATAAAATGTCTCAACAAGTTCCACCGGCTTGTTAAGATGACTGAGCTACAGTTAGTTGATGAAAAGGACTTGACACCTTGTTGCCAAGTAATGAGCAACAATTTCTTTGGATGGCAAAATAAATTTGTTTGGACTGTCCTGGAAGTCTGGAAGTTTCTTGAGAGTGTCCTTCGCCCCTGAGCAAAATGATTACAGTACAAAGATAATACAAATAATAGAATGCCAAAGACAAACTTCCTAACATGGGCTTACATACACAAAAAGTATACAGTCCAGAGAAGTATAGTGCTTTTTAAATTGAACATGATTTGGAAGATTTCTCCACATTTTCAAGTTAGGGCATTCATTTTCAAGACTGTCGTCCTACACTACTCCTCCAAACTAGAGTTTTCTTCTTTGAAGAGAAAGCTTCACTCCGAAAAACTTCACCCTTTTACCCTTTTGCACAGTCTTTCTGGGAGGCTTAAAAAAACAAAAAATACCCCAAATAAAAGAGTATAAAAGTCAGGCCATTACCTTTTTTGTGTACATTTTTGTCGTAGGTCCTTTTGGTTGGTGAGCAGTTTGCACGAGCTTATTCTATTTTCTCTAAGACCCGGTACAATTTTTCTTGCAGTATTTCTATTCAGTGAAGGACATCTCAATCGGAGGGCAGTGTATATGCTATGGTCATTCTAGAACCTGTGTGCAAGACCCAGACGCTAGACCAGATCAACCGGTAAGTTTCTGAATCTTCTGAAACCCTCCAATCCTTTCGATCTGTCAGTCAGTCATGTGTGATGCCATCAAGCAAAATGAGTTGTTTTCAATTGGTTAAAAATATCTTTTTTTATTATACAGATCTTTGAAAATCTAAAAAAAAAGTTAAGCATTTTAGGCTCAAAACACAATCAAAAAGCGGTTGGCGCTGAAAGAGTTAACAACAATTGTCGGAGTACATTGAAAGCACTCCTAATCTTCTCATAAGCTTGTCCGGAAGTAGAGAAGGCTTGCACTTAGCCACAACATTTAAAGTGGTTCAGCACCCCTCCCCCAATTCCTAAAATTAAATCAAGCCCTGTCACCGATAATAATCGCCCATCATTGTTGAAATGTTTCCGGTGCTCTCAGCACCCCTCGTTGTGTGTCCTTTATGACCGAGTTATGAAATCATTGTACACTGATTTTAATGTTAACAT
The DNA here is from genome assembly GCF_902459465.1 of Asterias rubens. Taxonomy (NCBI): domain Eukaryota; kingdom Metazoa; phylum Echinodermata; class Asteroidea; order Forcipulatida; family Asteriidae; genus Asterias; species Asterias rubens. The sequence continues at coordinate 9,924,476 of NC_047082.1, forward strand.
TCACATGTGATTAGGTGTTGAAGTGTGTTTGCGAGCACAACACCTGTGGGGAGAGCTGCGACAAGTGTTGCCCAGGGTTTATCCAGAAGCCGTGGCAACCTGGTAGCAGGGAAGAAGGAAATGAGTGTGAACGTGAGTAAATTCTCATTTTTTGTTTTTTAAAGACTGGAAGTGTTTGAGTTGGTTTGTTATAAGGTCAGAGTGGAATAGACTGTCTCTGTGTCACTTGATGGTAGGTCCAGAACGGAGGGATCTGGAAAGTTTGCCCCCTAATGATAACAAAATAAATTAAACTAAGATATAAACAAATATTTAAAAAAGTAATTTTCTAAAAAAAAAAATTAAAAAAAGAATCATTAACTAGAGTAGAATTTGATAAAGGACTCATAGTTTTATGACACTTGAGTGTATTTCCATAGAATTTTCCAGGTAAAAACAAAAATAAAAAATGCTTCTAGGATTTACAAATGCATTAAAATTAAAATTCTCGTTTCAGCCTGCAATTGCCACGGACACTCTGACACTTGTTACTATGATGAGAGCGTTGCTATGGCCCATCAGAGTCTCGATATCCATGGAAACTATGAAGGAGGAGGCGTGTGTGTGAACTGTAGAGACAACACCGATGGTGTCAACTGTGAAATGTGTCTTGATGGCACGTACAGACCTCTGGGAATTGAGCCCAATGATCCGCAACCATGTGTTTGTAAGTTTCAGCTCCTAACTTGAGCTCTGTTTTTTTGGTCAGTCTCTAAACTTTTATTCTTATTCAGGCCTCCAATTATTAATTTAAAGGCAAATTCTACCTGTGGTTTTTAGAACCGTTTAAACAAAATAATCTTATTTAGCTGTAGATGTACACAATAAAACTAAACATTCAAAAGGTGCATCAAGTAATATGGACACTGTTTTTTCAATTATTTTAAACTAATTTTCACTTGAACAAATCAAATGTTTATAATTGATTTTTGTCTTTGCAGCTTGTGACTGCAGCACCATCGGCACCAGACGAGACCCAAGTCAGAGACTTCTTGTGTGCGCCAAGGATGAGAGTAAGATGTACGAGGGCTTGGTAAGTTTTCTTTTTGAGTCTTTAACTTCTTTCTGTATTTTAAAAATGCCACTGTTTGTTGTTTTGCTAAAATACTACCTATAAATACAATTATTCTAATTTCCTTAATAATTGTTTATCATTATTTATAAGTTTGTGCATACTTGAATTGCATTCTTTGTCTTGTCTTCTTTGATCTTCTTTTCAGTAATTATTTGTCTCAACCAGTTCTTGACTTTCTTTGACTTGAATTGAATATAACTTCACATTTGCCAAATTCCTCTCCATTTGGTTGTTCTCTGAAATCTGGCTTAGAACTCAGGCGACTGCTTCTGCGAGACTGGTTACGCAGGTCAGCGTCATGACCTACGCAGGACTGCGTTGTGACCAGTTTTTTTGTGTATTTTTGTAGCATTTTGTGGTATAACATCACATGGTCTAATTCCTCACCACTTGGTTGTGCTCTGAATTCTACCTATAGAATCCAGGTGACTGTTTCTGCAAGACTGGCTACGCAGGTCAGCGTTGTGACCAGTGCGCCAGGGGTTATTTCGGCTATCCAACATGTCAGCCCTGCCAGTGTAATCTGGCCGGTAGCCTTGACCCAGATGCGTGCGAGGGTCCTTGTGTTTGTAAAGTAAGTAAACCCAGTGGCAACAATTTCAGATAACAGTGGGACACATTTCCCAGGGAATGACCTTGTTTCAGTAATTTTGCATTGACAATGACTAGAGCATGCTAGTCGAAATTTAAGAACTCACTCTGTGGTAGTGCAGTTTAGAACGATTATATTATAAGCTTAAGTAGTAGTCCCTGCCATCTTTCTATACCCTCCGCCCAGGTAGTAGTTAAAAAGCAGGACAGTTCTTTTTAGAACTGAGAAGTCTCCCAAACAATCACAGAATTTGTTTTCACATGCATATAACTTGGGTGGGATTCGAACCCACGACCCTTGCAATTCTAGAGCAGTGTCTTACCAACTAGACCAATGAGATTGCCCGGTGGCTAGAGGCAGTTCGATGAAGAGTGATGCTGTTCTAAATTCTGTATGTGTACTATAATTTTGTATAATTAGGAGAATGTGATAGGACCAAGTTGCGACCGTTGTCAAGCGGGATATTTTAACCTGAACGAGGACAATGAAAGTGGATGCAGTCAATGTTTCTGTTTTGGGATTACAACAATCTGTGAGAGTGTACCTTGGGGAATCGTAAAAGTAAGTCTTCCTCTAAGATATTCTTACACTAATTAATCTTATATTCATATCACTAATTAATCTGGAAGTCTCTGGACACTTTCAAAACATTGCTGAAAACTCACCTTTTCAAATTTTCTCTTGGATAGACTTTTGTTGTTATTTTTTACCACTTGATTTTGCTATTGCGTTTATGTAAACCTTTTTTTTTTTTAAACGTGCTCTTATTTCTTTCTAAGCACTTGTAATTTGTAATCTTTTTTGTTACTCTCTCTGTTTTTTGGTTTTTATACGCCTTGGAATAAGTTTAGTCTTAGATAGATGGCACTTTACAAGTTTCAATTATTAATATTATTTTTATTTATATTTATTTTTGAGATGAACTGGATGGACAATTCAGTGACGACCACTGTGCCTATTTTAATGGTTCAGGGCCCAAGTTCATGAAGCTGTCATTTAAGCAGGAAATTCTGCTTAGCAAATTTCTTGGCTAAAGCAAAAAGTTACCAGGGGATGTTCTGGATGGTAACCTGTTTTTTTAAGCAAAAGTTTTTGTGCTTAACAAGTTTTCTGGCTGACAGGCTTTATGAAATTGGGCGCTGGTATGACTGTTTGTTTGGAAAGTATTTGCCTATCAATAGTTGGAATGTAATATATATATATATATTTTTTGATACTACAGATTAAAGACATGAGTGGTTGGTTTGTAACAAACAAAGAGAATTCAGCTTACATCCATCCTCACATTGCTGGACCTAACATGATTGCCATCAATCACCAAGACGCTAAGCAGCAACTCAAGGCTAAGAACTACTACTGGATGGCACCTCAGGCCTTCCTTGGGAATAAGGTATGTCTGAATCATAATAATAGTAATTATAGTAATAACTGTAGTAGATGTTAAATTTTCGTCGGGGATAAAGAATATTAATGTTGGTTTTTTACCCTTACACCGATGTGTGTTAGCACTGTTTACCAAGTACTTTCCCAAGGTGTGAACAAAATCACAGGCTTATGACTTTACTGGGTACCCGCTGCTAAAATATAGGATTTCAACTGCCTCTAGCTACTTGTATTGGCTATCTCGGTGGTCTAGTTGGTATGACACTGCTCTAGAATTGCAAAGTGTCATGGGTTTGAATCCCATCCCAGTAATATGCCTGTGATTTGTTTTAACAGAGCTCGGGGAAAGTACTGAGTATACAGTGTTAACATCAGATCTTTTGAAATAAAGTTTTCACATTTGTTAGTTTTTTTTTTTATATATCCACATTTATATAGGTTTAAAACAATTAAGCGAATGGTTCCGAAAATCAAACCTGTACTTTGCAGTTTAAAAGAAATAATTAAATAAAGTAAAATGCTGATGTCAAAGTCTTCTATAACCATGTGTTTCTTGTAAAGTCTAGACAGCTCAGACTTTATTCCAAGGTGATCATTTTGTTTTGTCCCAGAAACAAAATCAGAATCCAACTTTGTTCACACCATGCATTCCAGACAAAATTGGGCCACCCAGCAGTTGTCCTGTCCTCTGATAGAACTAATTTAGACGTGGCTGGCCAGATTTATTGTTAGACGTTTCAGGTTTTTCTCTCGTCTATTCTGAGATGGAATGTATCAAGTGATGATTTGATAATAACAGAAAGGAAGGATATACCTGGTCCTTTATTGATAATAATAGTATATGATTTTTTTATATCATGGTGTCTAAAAAATATGAAATTGAAATAGGACCTGAGCACCCTTAAAATTGAAGCCGACCATAATTTTTCAAACCAATGTTGAAGGCAGTGGACACTTTTGGTAATTGTAAAAGACTAACTAGCCTTCACAGTTGGTGTATCTCAACATATGCATAAAATAAAAAACCTGTACAAATTTGAGCTCAATCGGTCATCAAAGTTGCGAGATAATAATGAAAGAAAAATAACCCTTGTCACACGAAGTTGTGTGCATTTAGATGGTTGATTTCGAGACCTCAAGTTCTAAATCTGAGGTCTCGAAATCAAATTCGTGGAAAATTACTTCTTTCTCCAAAACTATGGCACTTCAGAGGGAGCTGTTTCTCACAATGGTTTATACCACCAACCTCTCCCCATTACTCGTCACCAAGTAAGGTTTTATGCTAATAATTATTTTGAGTAAATACCAATAGTGTCCACTGCCTTTAAAATTGAAGCCGACCCTAATTTGTCAAACCAATGTTACGAGGGAAAGGAAATAAAAAATGTACACTTTAAATATCTTTAAATTGCATTTCTTTCCAAAACATTACATAGACTTATCACATGTGTATTTATGGTGCCTCATGTGACCAACCATTTTACAGAGAACAGTCTTCGTTGTACATTTCTTGTGTTGTTCTTTCTTTCCTGTTCTTGGTTTTGGATACTGGGTGTAGTGTAGTATTCATCTAATTATAGGCATTAACAAAAAATGTTACTGTTAAAAACAATAAATGAATGAAAACAAAGTTGTGCGACACAGAACTTTTATGAGTTTTTTTTTTAAAACTAATTGCAAAAAAAAAAAAAAAAAATAAAATAAAATAAAAATTGATGTAGGCCTATAATTTGTTTGTTTCAACAGCTGACATCATATGGTGGTCGGCTGCAATTCACTGTTTCGTATACAGATGAGCCTGGACTCCTAGCTGATCCAACGACAGATATTGATATTATTATGGAGGTAGGAAAATAAGAATATGTGATGCGATCAAGCGAAATGAGTCAATTGTCGACCCTGGCCATTGTAATTTTTTTTAGAAAGTTGAAAGGAGAATAATGTAATACCACCTTCGGTTCAAAAGCTGGGAAAGTAGAAACACAAAGAGATATGAGAGAATAAATCTGAGAAAAAAAGGAGGTTTAAAGTCAAGTTGTTTGTCTATTTTGGCTTGTTTCTCCTTACTGATATTTCTGGGGAAAAAAACCAACTCAATTAGCTTGATCACATTTATGTTGAATTTATTGACCAATTAATGTTCAAATAATGTTTGTAGAAAATCCAAAGCTGTTTTTACTTTCAGGTACTCCAAATTTTTCACCCTTACTCCAAATCTTGTCAACCTTTTTGTTCCTAAAAAAAAAATTGTTTGCTTTACAATTCTCAACTTTACAGCAGTTACAAAAAAACAAACAGTTGATACCACACCATGCAATGCCTCAAATCCTATATCCTGTAAAACTTGATATAATTATTTGTTAAGGTCAGAACAGGTTTTGTGCTTTCTATGTTTTGCAACTAAATATTCTCATGATATGCAAATTTTGTGCGAATTAGGGAAACGGCATCACCATCTACAAGAACTCCCTGGTAGTCATGCCGGATACCAAGGAGACCGTTATCATTACAATGACTGAAAAGGATTGGCACCGGCTGACCTCTAGCACTGACCTTGAGGACGGGTCAAGAGGGCGAGTAGCGACCCAAGATGACTTTATGTCCGTTCTGAGCGAGATGAGTAAGATGATGATTCGAGCCGTGTACAGTTCTCGTCTCGTTGAATCAAGGTGAGAACCAAAGAGCAAAAAATAAAATAATAATAATAAATTATTTTTACATATAAAATCTCAAAACGCTGAACAGTATTTACATATAAACATTAAGCGTAAAAGAGTTAAGCAAAAATACAGCAAGATTACATTATCGTAAAATAGGACCGACACAAAAACAAACAATGAGATCAAACAACAAGACACAATCAACACTTCTCTTGATATGCAAAACTCTCATAAATTTTTGTTTATTGCCAACCTCTAAAGGTGTGTACACCATTAATAAGATATACATGTTTACAGGTTGGCCATATAAATTAATAGTAATTGGAATTTCTGTCCAAAGCCCAAAGTTTGAAATCAGTGAACCATGTAAGGAGGTTTACATTTTGTTCTAGCGGCTCCGATGACCACTGATTTTAAAAAGACTATTTCATGTATAATGTTTTGAGGCACAGAAGTTGTGACGATATTCTTTTTATTTGAAAAAAACATTTTTTTTATGGAATATAAATTTTAATTTTGATTAGATTGAGTGACGTGTCTCTAGAAATCGCATCTGAGGCAGCTACGGATCCGGGTGTCTTCACCAGCATTGAACGATGTCAGTGCCCAGCATCCTATGAAGGACTCTCATGTGAGGTAAGACGTTACAAATATATTCGCTCCATAACAAGTTTAAAGACAGTGTGGACACTAATGGTAATTGTCAAAGACCAGTCTTCTCACTTGGTGTATCTAAACATATGCATCAAATAATAAACCTGTGAACATTTGATCATCAAAGTAATAAGAGAATAAAGGAAGAAAAAACACCCTTGTTGCACAAATTTGTGTGCTTTCAGATACATATGTTAAATAACCGAGTGAGAAATTACCCCTTTCTCCAAAACTACATTACTTCAGAGGGAGCCATTTCTCACAATGTTTTACACTATTAACAGTATACTATCTTTATGTATGTTTTTTTGCAAGCTCAACAGAAATGTTAAAATTTGGCTTTATGGGCAATTTCCATTTTAAGATTCACAGTAAATTTTCAATAGATAGAGCCCTGCCAAAATATTTTCTCTATTAAAAGTCAACTTCTTTTTTCCGTTGAACACATAACTCCCTTTCTACCTTCCAACTTAATTTCTTTTTCTCTGTTTTAATTTAAAGACCTGTGTTGTTGGACACCGTCGTGTAAACAGCGTACTCTTGAACGGTGCATGTGAGCCTTGCCAATGCAACAACCACGCTACAGAGTGCAGCGATTTCAACGGAGAATGTTTTGTAAGTACTTGCTTGCTTCAATCGTTAAATTTCTATCATGATCAGGGCCCAATTTCATGGCTCTGCTTACCGTAAGCGCAGAATCGGCGCTTACGGAAGCAGGGAATTATGTGCTAACGGCAAGCGTATTTCACGGGTTAGCGGCGAATTTTGGCTTCTGCGCGTGCGTACTCCGCGTTAATAGGCATTCGACGCTTACAAGGCTAGCGCAGAAATCGGCGCTTGCACATAAGCGGGGAATTGTGATCGTAAGCGCAGAATTCGGCGGTAAGCCTGGTGCATGTTTCCCTCCATTCTACAATCTAGACTGTTTTAAAGCCATTGGACCCTTTCAGTAAACAGTATTGTCCAAGGCCCACACTTCGCGTATCACAACTTATATACAAAATAATAAACCTGTGCGAATTTAGGCTCAATCGTTCATCGGAGTTGGGAGAAAATAACGGGAAAACCCACTTTTGTTTCCGCGCGTTTCGCTGTGTCATGACATGTGTTTAAAATAAATCCGTAATTCTCGCTAACGAGAATTGATATTGTTTTACTGTTTTCTCAAAAAGTAAAGCATTTCATTGAATAATATTTCAAGAGAAGTCTTTCACCACTACCTTCTGTAAACCCTGTAAGTAATTTGTAAATCTGTGAACTTTTAAATTTTTTTTCTGTACCTCGAAAGTGTCCGATGGCTTTAAGAGGAACACCAATTCCTTAGTTCAGCTCCCCTGATATATTTTCATCTTATTTTTTCTTATTTTTTTTTATTCTTCTTTGTAACGCAGGGTTGCTTTTAGCTTTGTCAGGGGCAAAGAAAAAGAACCAAAAACTATTGCATACAAATTTTTGAAAAAAATTTGAAGAGAAATATCCTAATGAAATGGCATTAACTAAATGCATAAGAAGATTTCTGAAACTGCCCTATCTTCATGAACCCTGACATACTTTCAATACTTCCGTCTGAGAGAGCTTGTTAAAGGAACACGTTGCCTTAGATCGGTCAAGTTGGTCTTTGAAAAGTGTTTGTAACCAATTTTGATATACTTTATTTACCTCGTCGACTAACACTGTCGGCCATTTATGGGATTCAAATTTTTGACTCCCATAAATGGCCGACCGTGTTTGTTAAAAAAGCATAAGGAAAACCATGCAACTTCAAGGCATATTTGTGTAGATCATTGTATTCTACTTTTAAAACATGTTACCAACCATGCATTTTATAACAAACGGTTACAAACGCTTTTCAAAGACCAACTCGTCCGATCCAAGGCAACGTGTTCCTTTAATATCCACAGTACATATCCGAATGATTAACAAATGTAAACATTTATAGAGCAATAAAGTAATCAAACTTATCACTAGTTCAGACTTTGTCATAAAGTGTTCCAATTCTACTAATCATAACATTGTTGATAGAGATCAGGTTTTTATTGGAGAGGATATAAAAACCTGACAGATTACACAGATAATATTTGTCTTTAGTGCAGACTAAGCAAACAAAACGTGTTGATACAGATTTTTATCAATGTATGCCTTACAAAACAAAATGTCACCTCAGAAAAAAGAGTACAACAGCTTTGCAACATTTTCGGCAGATAAGACACAGATTATGAATGATTTATTTTAGATGAGTTGCCTTTTTCCTATCATCTAGTTTTCAAAACACAGGTCATACAAACCAACCTAAGAAATTATTTATCACGTTATGTTTTCAGCAGTCAAGAGAGAGGTAGAAAGCTCACAGAAAAAGCAAGAGATGATGAAGGAACTTAAAGGGGTGGGATTGGGGAAAGGGAAGATTTAACCAAAAGAGAGAGTAAATTAATTATCGAACGTGAAAAAGGGCAACATCTGCAGAAAATAGAAGGCAACAACAAAAAGCTGTCTTGGTGATCATTGAGAGAATCGCCAATCTATTCACCATAAAGACCCCG